>NW_028270169.1:73498300-73716404 GCF_037043375.1 Chiloscyllium plagiosum | reverse complement strand
TCTCAGCCCTCTATCCCTCTTTCGCCCTCTCTACCTCTCTCTCCCTCTCTCCCTCTCTCCCTCTCTCTACTTCTCTCGTCATTTCTTCCTCTCACTCCCTCTCTCGCCGTCTCTCCTAATTTTGCCCTCACTCCCTCTCTCGCCCTCTTTCCCTCTCTCTACCTCTCTTCCTCTTTCACCTTCTCTCCCTCTCTCGCGCTCTCTCCCACTCTCGCCTTCTCTCCCTCTCTCGCGCTCTCTCCCACTCTCGCCTTCTCTTCCTCTCTCGCCCTCTCACACTCTTGCCCTCTCTCTCTGTCTCGCCCTCTCTCCCTCTCTCGCCCTCTCTCCCGCTCTCTACCTCTCAAGCTCTTTCACCCTCTCTCCCTCTCTCGCCCTCTCTCCCTCACTCGCCCGCTCTCACCCTCTCACCTTCTCTCACTCTCTCGCCCTCTCTCCCTCTCTGTACATCTCTCCCTCTTTTGCCCTCTCTCCCTCTCTCGCCCTCTCTCCCCGTTTCACCCTCTCTCCCTCTCTCGCACTCTCTCCCTCTCTCGCACTGTCTCCCTCTCTCGCACTCTCTCCCTCTCTTGCCTTCTCTCTCTCTCTCTCGCCCTCTCACCCTCTCTCTGTCTCACCTGTTCTCCCTGCCTCGCCCTCTTTCTACCTTCCTGAAGAAGGGCTAATGCCCGAAACGCCGTTTCTCCTGTTCCCTAGATGCTGCCTGACCTGCTGCGCTTTTCCAGCCACACATTTCCATCTCTTTCTACCTAACTCCCTCTTTCGCCCTCGCTTCCTCTCTCGCACTCTCTCCCTCTTTCGCATTATTTTCCTCTTTCGCCCTCTCTCCCTCTCTCGCCCTCACTCCCTCTCTTGCCTTTTCACCCTCTCTCGCCCGCTCGCCCTCTCTCGCCCTCTTGCCCACTCGCCCGCTCTCTGTCTCGCCCTATCTTCATCTGTCACCCTCTCTCCACCTCTTTCCCCCTCTCGCCCTCTTTCCCCCTCTCACCCTCTCTCCCTCTCTCGCCCTCTCTCCCGCTCTCACCCTCTTTCCCACTCTCGCCCTCTCTCCCTCTCGCCCTCTCTCCCATACTCCCCCTTTCTCCATCTCTCGCTCTCTTGCCCTCTCTCCCTCTCTCGCAATTTCTCCCTCTCCCGCCCTCTCGCCCTCTCCCTCTCTCTCCCTCTGCCCCTTTCTCCCTCTATCCCTCTTTTGCACTCTCTTCCTCTCTCGCCTTCTTTTCCTCTCTCTTCCTCTCTCGCCTTCTCTCTCTCTCTCGCTGTCTCTCCCTCTCTCTCCCTCTTTCGCCCTCTCTACCTCTCTCGCTTTCTCTCCCTCTCTCGACCTCTCGCCCTCTCAACCTCTCACTGTATCGCCCTCTTTTCCTCTCTCACCCTCTCTCCCACTCTCGCCCTCTCCCCCCCTTTCACCCTCTCTCCCTCACTCGCCCTCTCTCCCTCTCTTGCCTTCTCTCTCTCTCTCTACCTCTCGCCCTCTCTCGCCCTCTCTCGCCCTCTCTCGCCCTCTCTCCCTCTCTTGCCCTCTCTCCATCTCTCTCTGTCTTTCGCCCTTTTTACCTCTTTTGCCCTCTCTCCCTATCTCGCCGTCACTCCCTCTCTCGCCATTTCTCGCTGTTTCTCCCTCTCTCCCTCTCTGGGACTTTCTCCCTCTCTCACCCTCTCTCTCCCTCTTTCACCCTCTCTCCCTCTTTCACCCTCTCTCACTCTCTCGCCCTCTCTTTCTCTCGCCCACTCCCCCTCTTTTGCCCTCTCAGCCTCTCGCCCTCTCTCACCCTCTTTCCCTCTCTCACCTTCTCTCACCCTCTCTCACCCTCGCCCTCTCTCCCTCTCTTTCGTCCTCTCTTCCTCTCTCTCTCCCTCTCTTCCTCTCTCGCACTCTCTCCCACTCTGGCCCTCTCTCTCTCTCTCTCTCGCCCTCTCGCCCGCTTTCGCCCTCTCTCCCGCTTTCGCCCTCTCTCACTCTCTCGCCCTCTCTTTCTCTCGCCCACTCCCCCACTTTTGCCCTCTCTTCCTCTCTCGCCCTCTCTCGCCCTCTCTCCCTCTTTTGCCCTCTCTCCACCTCTCTCCGTCTTTTGCCCTCTTTACCTCTTTTGCCCTCTCTCCCTATCTCGCCATCACTCCCTCTCTCGCCTTTTCTCGCTGTCTTGCCGTCTCTCCCTCTCTGGGACTTTCTCCCTCTCACACCCTCTCTCTCCCTCTTTCGCCCTCTCTCCCTCTTTCGCCCTCTCTTCCTCTCTCCCTCTCTTGCCCTCACTCTCTCTCTCGCCCACTCCCCCTCTTTTGCCCTCTCAGCCTCTCGCCCTCTCTCACCCTCTCTCCCTCCCTCGCCTTCTCTCACCCTCTCTCACCCTCGCCCTCTCTCCCTCTCTTTCGCCCTCTCTCTCTCTCTCTCTTGCCCTCTCTCCCCCTCTCGCCCTCTCTCCCTCTCTCCCCCTCTCTCCCTCTCTCGCCCTCTCTTCCTCTCTCCCTCTCTCGCCCTCACTCCCTCTCTCGCCTTCTCTCCATCTTTCGTACTCTCTCCCTCTCTCGCCCTCACTCCCTCTCTCGCCTTCTCTCCATCTTTCGTACTCTCTCCCTCTCTCGCCCTCTCTCCCTATATCCCTCTCTCCCTCTCTCTACCTCTCAAGCTCTTCCACCCTCTCTCCCTCTCTCGTGCTTTTTCACCCTCTTTCCCCCTCTCGCCCTCTCTCCCTCACTCGCCCACTCTCACCCTCTCGCCTTCTCTCACTCTCTCGCCCTCTCTCCCTCTCTGTACATCTCTCCCTCTTTTGCCCTCTCTCCCTCTCTCGCCCCCTCTCCCTCTTTCACACTCTCTCCCCCCTCTCCCTCTTTCACCCTCTCTCCCTCTCTTGCACTCTCCCCCTCTCTTGCCTTCTCTCTCTCTCTCTTGCCCTCTCACCCTCTCTCTGTCTCGCCCGTTCTCCCAGCCTCGCCCTCTTTCTACCTCTCTCCCTCTCTCGCCCTCACTCCCTCTCTCGCCTTTTCTCCCTCTCTCTCCTGCTCGCCCTCTCTCGCCCTCTCTCCCTCTCCCTCTCCCCCTCTATCCCTCTCTCTCTCTCCCTCTCTCCCTCTCCCTTCCTCTCCCGCCTTTTCGCTCTTTCTCGCCCTCTCTCCCTCTGTCTCCCTCTCTCGCCCTCTCTACCTCACTCGCCCTCTCTCCCTCTCTCAGCCCTCTATCCCTCTTTCGCCCTCTCTACCTCTCTCTCCCTCTCTCCCTCTCTCCCTCTCTCTACTTCTCTCGTCATTTCTTCCTCTCACTCCCTCTCTCGCCGTCTCTCCTAATTTTGCCCTCGCTCCCTCTCTCGCCCTCTTTCCCTCTCTCTACCTCTCTTCCTCTTTCACCTTCTCTCCCTCTCTCGCGCTCTCTCCCACTCTCGCCTTCTCTCCCTCTCTCGCGCTCTCTCCCACTCTCGCCTTCTCTCCCTCTCTCGCCCTCTCACACTCTTGCCCTCTCTCTCTGTCTCGCCCTCTCTCCCTCTTTCGCCCTCTCTACCACTCAAGCTCTTCCACCCTCTCTCCCTCTCTCGCCCTCTCTCCCTCACTCGCCCGCTCTCACCCTCTCACCTTCTCTCACTCTCTCGCCCTCTCTCCCTCTCTGTACATCTCTCCCTCTTTTGCCCTCTCTCCCTCTCTCGCCCTCTCTCCCCCTTTCACCCTCTCTCCCTCTCTCGCACTCTCTCCCTCTCTTGCCTTCTCTCTCTCTCTCGCCCTCTCACCCTCTCTCTGTCTCACCCGTTCTCCCTGCCTCGCCCTCTTTCTACCTAACTCCCTCTTTCGTCCTCGCATCCTCTCTCGCACTCTCTCCCTCTTTCGCATTATTTTCCTCTTTCGCCCTCTCTCCCTCTCTCGCCCTCACTCCCTCTCTTGCCTTTTCACCCTCTCTCGCCCGCTCGCCCTCTCTCACCCTCTTGCCCACTCGCCCGCTCTCTGTCTCGCCCTATCTTCATCGGTCACCCTCTCTCCACCTCTCTCCCGCTCTCACCCTCTTTCCCACTCTCTCCCTCTATCCCTTTCTCCCTCTATCCCTCTTTTGCACTGTCTCCCTCTTTTGCCCTCTCTCCACCTCTCTCCGTCTTTTGCCCTCTTTACCTCTTTTGCCCTCTCTCCCTATCTCGCCGTCACTCCCTCTCTCGCCTTTTCTCGCTGTCTCGCCCTCTCTCCCTCTCTGGGACTTTCTCCCTCTCACACCCTCTCTCTCCCTCTTTCGCCCTCTCTCCCTCTTTCACCCTCTCTCACTCTCTCGCCCTCTCTTTCTCTCGCCCACTCCCCCTCTTTTGCCCTCTCAGCCTCTCGCCCTCTCTCACCCTCTCTCCCTCTCTCGCCTTCTCTCACCCTCTCTCACCCTCGCCCTCTCTCCCTCTCTTTCGCCCTCTCTTCCTCTGTCTCGCCCTCTCTTCCTCTCTCGCACTCTCTCCCACTCTGGCCCTCTCTCTCCCTCTCTCGCCCTCTCACCCGCTTTCGCCCTCACTCCCTCTTTTGCCCTCTCTCACTCTCTCGCCCTCTCTTTCTCTCGCCCACTCCCCCTCTTTTGCCCTCTCTTCCTCTCTCACCCTCTCTCCCACTCTGGCCTTCTCTCTCTCTCTCTTGCCCTCCCGCCCGCTGTCGCCCTCTCTCCCACTCTCGCCCTCTCTCCCACTCTCGCCCTCTCTCCCACTTTCGCCCTCTCTCCCACTATCGCCGTCACTCCCTCCCTCGCTTTTTCTCGCTGTCTCGCCCTCTCGCCCTCTCTCTGTCGTGCCCTCTCTCCATCTCTGGGACATTCTCCCTCTCTCGCCCTCTCTCTCCCTCTTTCACCCTCTCTCACTCTCTCGCCCTCTCTTTGTCTCGCGCACTCCCCCTCTTTTGCCCTATCAGCCTCTCGCCCTCTCTCACCCTCTCTCCCTCTCTCGCCTTCTCTTGCCCTCTATCTCCCTCGCCCTCTCTCCCTCTCTTTCGCCCTCTCTTCCTCTCTCACCCTCTCTGCCACTCTGGCCCTGTCTCTCGCTCTCTCACCCTCTCTCCCGCTTTCGCCCTCTCTCCCTCTCTCACCCTCTCTCACCCTCTCTCCCTCTTTCGCCCTCTCTCCCTCTTTCACCATCTCTCCCTCTTTCACCCTCTCTCCCTCTTTCACCATCTCTCCCTCTTTCACCATCTCTCCCTCTTTCGTTCTCTTGCCCTCTCTCGCCGTCTCTCGCCCTTTCTCGCCCTCTCTCCCTCTCTCACCCTCTCTCACCCTGTCTCACATTCTCGCCCTCGCTCGCCGTCGCTCGCCCTCTCTCGCCCTCTCTCGCCCTCTCTCCCTCTCTCACCCTCTCTCGCTCTCTCGCCTTCTCTCTCTCTCGCCCTCACTCCCTCTCTTTTCCCCTCTCTCCCACTCTCACCCTCTTTCCCTCTCCCTCTCTCTCGCACTTGCTCGCCCTCTCTCCCTCTCTGCCCTCTCTCCCACTCTCCCCCTCTCTCTTTCTCACCCTCTTGCCCTCTCCCGCCTTCTCTCCCTCTCTTGCCCTCTCTCCCTCTCCCTCTCTCTCGCACTTGCTCGCCCTCTCTCCCTCTCTGCCCTCTCTCCCACTCTCGCCCTCTCTCTCTCGCCATCTCTCGCCCTCTCTCGCCCTCTCTCCCTCTTTTGCCCTCTCTCCCTCACTCGCTCTCTCGCTCTCTCTCGCCCCTCTCCCTCTCTCGCCCACTCTCCCTCTCGCGTCCTCTCGCCCTCTCACACTCTCTGCCTTCTTCGCCCTCTCTCCCTCCTACGCCCTCTCTCCCTCATTCGCCCTCACTCCATCCTTCGCCCTCTCTCCCCCCTCACCCTCTCTCAATCTCTCGCCTTCTCTCCCTGCTTTGTACTCTCTCCCTCTCTCGCTCTCTCTTGCCCTCTCTCCCTCTGTCGCCCACTCTCCCTCTTTCGTACTCTCTCCATCTCTCGCCCTCTCTCCCTCTCTCCATCGCTTGCCCTCTCTCGCCCTCTCTCCCTCTCTCTTGCCACCTCTCCCTCTCTCGCCCTTACTCCATTCTTCGCCATTTCTCCCCATCACCCTCTCTCTTTCTCTCGCCCTCTCTACCTCTTTCACTTTCTCAGCCTCTCACCCTCTTTCACCCTCTCTCCCTCTCTCGCACTTGCTCGCCCTCTCTCCCTCTCTCGCCTTCTCTCTCCCTCTCTCGCCCTCTCTCCCTCTCTCCATCGCTCGCCCTCTCTCGCCCTCTCTCCCTCATTTGCCCTCTCGCCCTCTCTCGCCCTCACTTCCTCCTTCGCCCTCTCCCCCCCATTGCCCTCTCTCCCCCATTGCCCTCTCTCCCTCTCTTGCTCTCTCTCCCTCTTTCGTACTCTCTCCCTTTCTCGCCGTCTCTCCCTCTTTCGCTTTCTCAGCTCTCACCCTCTCTCACCCTCTCTCCCTCTCTTTCACCCTCTCTCCCTCTCTCCCTCTCTCTCGCACTGGCTCGCCCTCCCTCTTTAGCCCCCTTGCCCTCTTTCGCCCTCTTGCCCTCTTTCGCCCTCTCTCCATATCTCGCCCTCTCTCCCTCTCTAGCCCTCTCTCCCTCTCTCTTGCCCTCTCCCTCCTTCGCCCTCTGTCCCCCTATCGCCCTCTCTCCCTCTCTTGCCCTCTCTCCCTCTGTCGCCCTCTCACACCCTCTCACCCTCTCTCTCCCTCTCTCACCTTCTCTTGCCCTCTCTCTCTCGCCCTCTCTCCCTCTCTGCCCTCTTTCCCTCTCTCGCACTCTCTCCCTCTCTCTTGCCACCTCTCTCTCTTTCGCCCTCTTGCCCTCTTTCGCCCTCTATCCATCTCTCACCCTCTCTCCCACTCTCACCCTCTCTCCGCCTATCGCCCTCTCTCCCGCTCTCGCCCTCTCTCCCTCTCTCTTCCTCTCTCCCCCTCTCTCCCTCTCTCGCCATCTCGCCCTATCTCACACTCTCTGCCTCTCTCACCCTCACACGCCCTCACTCCCTCCTTCGCCCTCACTCCCTCCTTCGCCCTCACTCCCTCCTTCGCCCTCTCTCCCTCTCTCGCCCTATCACCCTCTCACACTCTCTTCCTCTCTCACCCTCTCTCCCTCCTACGTCCTCTCTCCATCACACGCCCTCACTCCCTCCTATGCCCTCTCTCCCCCTCTTACCCTCTCTCCCTCTCTCGCCCTCTCTGTCTCTTTTGTACTCTCTCCCTCTCTCACACTCTGTCCCTATCTCCCTCTCTCACTCTCTCTTGCCCACTCTCTCCCTCTTTTGGCCTCTCGCCCTCTTTCGCCCTCTCTCCCTCTCTCGCCTTCTCTCGCCCTCTCTCTCTCTCGCACTCTCTCCCTCTCTCGCCATCTCTCCCTATCTCCCTCTCTCGCTCTCTCTTGCCCTCTCTCTCCCTCACTCTTGCCACCTCTCCCTCTTTCGCCCTCTAACGCGTTTTCTCACCCACTCACTCTCTCTCTCTCGCCCTCTCTCCCTCTCTTTCGCCCTCTCTCCCTCTCCCTCTCTCTCGCACTTGCTCGTAATTTCACCCTCTCTGCCCTATGTCCCACTCTCACCCTCTCGCTATCTCTCACCCTCTTTCCCTCTCTCGCCCTCTTTCCCTTTCTCACCCTCTCTCCCTCTCTCTTGCCACCTCTCCCTCTTTCGCTCTCTCTCCCTCTTTCGATCTCTATCCATCTCTCGCCCTCTCTCCCTCTGTTGCCCTCTCTCCCTCTCACCCTCTCTCCCTCTTTCATACTCTCTCCATCTCTTGCACTCCCTCCCTCTCTGCCTCTCTCGCCTTCTCTCCCTCTCTCGCTCTCACTCTCCCTCTCTCGGCCACTCTCCCTCTCTCACCCTCTCTCCCTCTCTCGCCATCTCGCCCTCTCTCACACACTCTGCCTCTTTCGACCTCGCTCCCTCCTTTGCCCTCTCGCCCTCACTCGCCCTCACTCCCTCCTTCGCCCTCTCTCCCTCACTCGCCATCACTCCCTCCTTCGCCCTTTCTCCCCCTCACCCTCTCTCCCTCTCTCGCCTTCTCTCCCTCTTTCGTACCCTCTCTCTCTCTCGCCCTCTCTCCCTCTCTCCATCGCTCGCCCTCTCTCGCCCTCTCTCCCTCATTTGCCCTCTCGCCCTCTCTCGCCCTCACTCCCTCCTTCGCACTCTCCCCCCATCGCCCTCTCCCCCCATCGCCCTCTCTCCCTCTCTTGCTCTCTCTCCCTCTTTCGTACTCTCTCCCTTTCTCGCCGTCTCTCCCTCTTTCGCTTTCTCAGCCTCTCACCCTCTCTCACCCTCTCTCCCTCTCTCGCCTTCTCTCGCCCTCTCTCTCACTCGCCCTCTCCCTCTCTCTTTCGCCCTCTCTCCCTCTCCCTCTCTCTCGCACTTGCTCGCCCTCTCTCCCTCTCTGCCCTCTCTCCCTCTCTGCCCTCTCTCCCACTCTCGCCCTCTCTCCATCTCACCCTCTTGCCCTCTCTCACCCTCTCTCCCTCTCTCTCCCTCTCTCCCTCTCTTGCTCTCTCGCCCACTCTCTCCCTCTCTCTCCCTCTCTTCTATTGCCCTCTCTCCCTCTCTCTACCTCTCTCCCTCTCTCCACCTCTCTCCCTCTCTCTCCCTCTCTCTCTGTCTTGCCCTCTCGCCCTTTCTGACCCTCTCTCTCACTCTCGCCCTCTGTCTCCCCCTCTCGCCCCCACTCTTTCTCTCTCCCTCTCTCCCTCTCTTTCGCCCTCTCTCCCTCTCTCTCGCTCGCCCTCCGCGCTCTCTCACCCTCTCTCCCTCTCTTTTCCTCTGTCACTCTCTCTCGCCCTCTCTCCCACGTTCGCCCTTTCTCCCTCTCTCCGGCTCTCGCCATCTCTCCCTCTTTCGCCATCTAGCCCACTTTCTCCCTCTCTCTCTCTCTCTCTCGCTCGCCCTCTCGCCCTCTCTCTCTCATTCGCCCTCTCGCCCTCTCTCACCCTCTGTCACTCTGTTTCGCCCTCTCTCCCTCTTTCGCCCAATCTCCCTCTCTCCCATTCTCGCCATGTCTCCCTCTCTCGCCCTCTCTCCCTCTCTCGCTTTCTCTCAGTCTTTCGTACTCTCTCTCTCTTGCCCTCTCTCCCTCTCTCCCTCTCTCGCGCTCTCTGGCCGTCTCTCCCTCTCTCACCCACTCTCCCTCTTTCGCCTTCTCTCCCTCGCCCCCTCTCTCCCCCTCTCTCCCCCTCTCTCCCCCTCTCTCCCCCTCTCTCGCCCTCTCTCGCCCTCTCTCTCCCTCTCTCGCCCTCTTTCCTGCTCTCGCCCTCTCTCCCTCTCTCACCCTCTCCCACCCTCTCGGCCTCTCTCCCTCTCGGCCTCTCTCCCACTTTTGCCCTCTCTCCCTCTATCACCCTCTCTCCCTCTTTGGCCGACCCCACTCTCTCGCTCTCACTCTCTCCCTCTCTCGCCCTCTTGCCTTCTCTCCCTCTCTCGCCCACGTCTCCTCTCTCGCCCTCTGTTCCTCTATCACCCTCTCTCGCCCTCTCACCTGCTCTCCCTCGCTCCCTCTCTCTCCCTCTCTCACCCCACACCCTCTCTCAGCCTCTCTCTCTACCCCACTTTCTCTCTCTCTCATTCTCTCACATCCTGTCACGCCCTTTCGCCCTCTCTCCTCCTCTCGCCCTCTCTCGCATACTAGCTCTCTCTCGCTCTCTCGCCCTCTCTCCCTCTCGCCCTCTCTCTGCCCCTCTCACCGTCTCATCCTCCTTCGTCCTCTCGCTCATGCACTCATGCACTCTCTCGCCTTCTCACTCTCGCCCTCTCTCCCTCTCGCCCTCTCTCCCTCTCTCGGCCTCTCTCCCTCTCTCGCCATCTCGCCCTCTCTCACGCTATCGCACTCACTCTCCCTCTCTCACCTGCACTCTCTCCCTCTCCCGCCCCCTCTCCATTTCGCCCTCTCTCCCGCTCTCCCTCTCTCACCCTCTCTCCCTCTCTCACCCTCTCTCCCTCTCTCGCCTTCTCTCGCCCTCTCTCTCTCTCTCTCGCCTTCTCTCCCTCTTTCTCCCTCTCTCGCCCTCTCTCGCTCGCCCTCTCTCTCGCACTTGCTCGCCGTCTCTCCCTCTCTGCCCTCTCTCCCACTCTTGCCCTCTCTCTCTCGCGCCCACTTGCCCTCTCTTGCCCTCTCTCCCTCTCTGCTCTTTCTCCCACTCTTGCCCTCTCTCTCTCTCGCCCACTTGCCCTCTCTCGCCCTATCTCCCTCTCTTGCCCTCTCTCTTGCCACCTCTCCCTCTTTCGCCCTCTCACCCTCTTTCACCCTCTCTCCATCTCTCGCTCTCTCTCTCTCGCCCTCTCTCCCTCTCTCGCCCTCTCTCCCTCACTCGCTTTCTCTCCGTCTTTCGTACTCTCTCTCTCTTGCCCTCTCTCTCTCTCCCTCTCTCGCGCTCGCTGGCCGTCTCTCCCTCTCTCACCCACTCTCCCTCTTTCGCCTTCTCTCCCTCGCCCCCTCTCTCCCCCTCTCTCCCCCTCTCTCCCCCCCTCTCTCGCCCTCTCTCGCCCTCTCTCTCCCTCTCTCGCCCTCTCTCGCCCTCTTTCCTGCTCTTGCCCTCTCTCCCTCTCTCACCCTCTCCCACCCTCTCGGCCTCTCTCCCTCTCGACCTCTCTCCCACTTTTGCCCTCTCTCCCTCTATCACCCTCTCTCCCTCTTTGGCCGACACCACTCTCTCGCTCTCACTCTCTCCCTCTCTCGCCCTCTTGCCTTCTCTCCCTCTCTCGCCCACGTCTCCTCTCTCGCCCTCTGTTCCTCTATCACCCTCTCTCGCCCTCTCACCTGCTCTCCCTCGCTCCCTCTCTCTCCCTCTCTCACCCCACACCCTCTCACAGCCTCTCTCTCTACCCCACTTTCTCTCTCTCTCATTCTCTCACATCCTGTCACGCCCTTTCGCCCTCTCTCCTCCTCTCGCCCTCTCTCGCATACTAGCTCTCTCTCGCCCTCTCTCCCTCTCGCCCTCTCTCTGCCCCTCTCACCGTCTCATCCTCCTTCGTCCTCTCGCTCATGCACTCATGCACTCTCTCGCCTTCTCACTCTCGCCCTGTCTCCCTCTCGCCCTCTCTCCCTCTCTCGGCCTCTCTCCCTCTCTCACCATCTCGCCCTCTCTCACGCTATCGCACTCACTCTCCCTCTCTCACCTGCACTCTCTCCCTCTCCCGCCCCCTCTCCATTTCGCCCTCTCTCCCACTCTCCCTCTCTCACCCTCTCTCCCTCTCTCACACTCTCATCCTCTCTCGCCGTCTCTCTCCCTCTCTCTCCCTCTCTCCATCTCTCGTCTTCTCTCCCGCTCTCACCCTCTCTCACCCACTGTCCTTCTTTTGCCCTCTCTCCCTCTTTCACCCTCTCTCCCTCTGTAGTTCTCTTGCCCTCTCTCGCCCTCTCTCGCCCTTTCTCTCCCTCTCTCCCTCTCTCACTCTCTTTCTTTCTCTCGGCCTCTCTCTCTCTTACGCTTTCTCAGCCTCTCATCCTCTCTCACCCTCTCTCCCTCTCTCGCCTTCTCTCGCCCTCTCTCTCTCTCTCGCCTTCTCTCCCTCTTTCTCCCTCTCTCGCCCTCTCTCGCTCGCCCTCTCTCTCGCACTTGCTCGCCGTCTCTCCCTCTCTGCCCTCTCTCCCACTCTTGCCCTCTCTCTCTCTCGCCCACTTGCCCTCTCTCGCCCTCTCTCCCTCTCTGCCCTCTCTCCCACTCTTGCCCTCTCTCTCTCTCGCCCACTTGCCCTCTCTCGCCCTCTCTCCCTCTCTTGCCCTCTCTCTTGCCACCTCTCCCTCTTTCGCCCTCTCACCCTCTTTCACCCTCTCTCCATCTCTCGCTCTCTCTCTCTCGCCCTCTCTCCCTCCCTCGCTCTCTCTCCCTCTCTCCCTCACTCGCTCTCTCGCTCTCTCTCGCCCCTCTCCCTCTCTCGCCCACTCTCCCTCTCTCGTCCTCTCGCCCTTTCTCACACTCTCTGCATCTTTCGCCCTCTCTCCCTCATTCGCCCTCTCTCCCCCTCTCACCCTCTGTCCCTCTTTCGTACTCTCTCCCTTTCTCACACTCTCTCCCTCTCTACCTCTCTCCCTCTCTCGCTCTCTCTCGCCCTCTCTCCCTCTCTCGCCTTCTCGCCCTCTCGCACACTCTCTGCCTCTTTCGCCCTCTCTCCCTCTCTCACTCTCTCACTCTCTTTCCCTCTCTACCTCTCTCGCCCACTCTCCCTCTCTCGTCCTCTCTCCCTCTCTCGTCCTCTCACCCTCTCTCACACTCTCTGACACTTTCACCCTCTCTCCCACTTTCGCCCTCTCTCCCTCTCTCCCTCTCTCGCCCTCTCTCGCCCTCTCTCGCCCTCTCTCGCCCTCTCTCTCCCTCTCTATCCCTCTCTCTCTCCATCTCTCTCCCACTCTACCTCTCTCACCCTCTTTCCCTCTCTCATCCTCTCTCCCTCTCTCGCCCTTTCTCCCCCCTTGCCCTCTCTCCCTCTCTCGCCCTCTCCCGCTCTTTTGCTCTCTCTCCCTCTCTCGCCCTCTCTCCCTCTCTCGCCCTCTGTCACTCTCTCTCGCCCTCTCTCCCTCTTTCGACCTCTCTCTCTCTCGCTCTCTCTCCCACTCTCGCCCTCACTCCCTCCTTTGCCCTCTCTGCCCCCACACCCTCTCTCCCTCTCTCGCTTTCTCTCCGTCTTTAGTACTCTCTCCCTTTCTCGTGCTCTCTCGCTGTCTCTCCCCCTCTCACCCACTCTCCCTCTTTCGCCGTCTCTCCCTCTCTCGCCCTCTCTCCCTCTTTTGCCCTCTCTCCCTCTATCACCCTCAATCCCTCTAAGGCCCTCCCCCACTCTCGCGCTCTCACTCTCTCACCCAACCCCTTTCTCTCGCCCTCTCTCCCTCTATCCCCCTCTATCCCTCTCTCCCCCTCTCTCCCCCTCTCGGCCTCTCTCCCTCTCTCGCCCACTCTCCCTCTTTTGCCCTCCCTCCCTCTATCATTCTCACTCCCTCTCTGGCCCACCCCCACTCTCTCGATCTCACTCTCTCACCCAACCCCTTTCTCTCGCACTCTTTCCCTCTATCCCCCTCTCTCCCTCTCGCCCTCTCTCCCTCTCTCACCCCTTCTCCCATTCTCACCCGCTCTCTCCCCCACTTTCTCTCTCTCTCTCTCACCCTGTCTCGCCCTTTCGCCCCCTCTCCCTCTCTCGCCCTCTCTTGCACACCAGCTCTCTCTCTCGCTCTCTCGCACTCCCTCTCTCTTGCACTCTCTCTGCCTCTTTCACCGTCTCATCCTCCCTCGCCCTCTCACTCTCTTTTGACCTCATGCACTGTCTCGCCTTCTCTCTCTCTCGCCCTCTCTCTCCCGCTCTCCCGCTCTCACCCTCTCTAACTCTCACTCTCGCCCTCTCTACCTCGCGCCCTCTCTCCCTCTCTCACCGTCTCTCACCCTATCGCACTCACTCTCCCTCTCTCACCCTCACTCCCTCTCTCTCTCGCCCTCTCGCACTCTCTCACTCTCCCGCCTTCTCTCCATCTCGCCCTCTCTCCCTCTCTCTCTCTCCCTCTCGCCGTCTCTCGCCCTCCTTCCCGCTCTCGCCCTCTCTGACCCTCTCTCCCTCTTTCGCCCTCTCTCCCTCTTTCGCCCTCTCTCCCTCTCCCATCCTCTCTCCCTCTCTTTCTCTCACCCTCTCTTCCTCTTTCTCTTTCTCAGCCTCTCACCCTCTCTCACCCTCTCTCCCTCTCTCGCGGTTCTCTCGCCCTCTCTCTCTCTCTTGCCCTCTCTCCCTCTCCCTCTCTCTCGCATTTGCTCGCCCTCTCTCCCTCTCTACCCTCTCGCCCACTCTCACCCTCTCTCTCTCCCGCTCTCTTGCCACCTCTCCCTCTCTCGCCCTCTCTCCTGCTCTCTTGCCACCTCTCCCTCTTTCGCCCTCTCTCCATCTCTCTCCCACTTTTGCCGGCTCTCCGTCTCTCGCCCTCACTCCCTCCTTCGACCTCTCTCCCCCTATTACCCTCTCTCCCTCTCTCGCCCTCGCTCCCTCTTTCGCTTTCTCAGCCTCTCACCCTCTCTCACCCTGTCTCCCTCTCTCGCCTTCTCTCGCTCTCTCTCCCTCTCTTTTGGCCTCTCTCCCTCTCCCACTCTCTCTCACTTGCTCGCCCTCTCTCCCTCTCTGCCCTTTCTCCCACTCTCGCCCTCTCTCTCTCTCTCTCGCCATCTTGCCGTCTCTCGCCCTCTCTAGCCCTCTCTCCCTCTCTCGCCCTCTCTCTCCCTCTCTCTTGCCACCTCTCCCTCTTTCGCCCACTCGCCCGCTTTTGCCCTCTCTCCCTCTCTCTCCCTCTCTCCCTCTTTCATACTCTCTCCCTCTCTTGCACTCTCTCCCTCTCTCACCCTCACTCCCTCCTTCGCCCTCTCTCCCTCTCTCCCTCTCTCACTCTCTCTCGCCCTCTCTCCCTATTATACCCTCTCTCCCTCTCTCGCCCTCTCTCTGACTCTCTCTCGCGCTCTCGTACTCTCTCCCTCTCCCGCCCTCTCTCTCCATCTTGCCCTCTCACTCCGTCTCTGGCCCTCTCTCCCGCTCTCACCCTCTTTCGCCCTCTCTCCCTCGCTTGTCCTCTTGCACTCTCTCGCCGTCTCTCGCTCTTTCTCCCCCTCTCTTCCTCTCTCGCCCTCTCTCCCTCTGTCACCCTCTTCCTTTCTCTCTCCCTCTCTCCCTCTTTCTCTTTCTCAGCCTCTCACCCTCTCTCACCCTCTCTCCCTCTCTCGCCCTCTCTCCCTCTTTTGCCCTCTCTCCCTCTATCACCCTCAATCCCTCAATCTCTCGCCCAACCCCTTTCTCTCACTCTCTCTCCCTCTATCCTCCTCTATCCCTCTCTCCCTCTCTCACCCTCTCTCGCCCTCTTGCCTGCTCTCCCTCTTTCTCTCTCTCTCTCTCTCTCTCGCCCTCTCTCCCTCTCTCGCCCTCCCTCGCACATTAATTCTCGCCCTCTCTCACCCTCTCTCCCCCTCTCGGCCTCTCTCCCTCTCTCGCCCACTCTCCCTCTTTTGCCCTCCCTCCCTCTATCATTCTCACTCCCTCTCTGGCCCACCCCCACTCTCTCGATCTCACTCTCTCACCCAACCCCTTTCTCTCGCCCTCTTTCCCTCTATCCCCCTCTCTCCCTCTCGCCCTCTCTCCCTCTCTCACCCCTTCTCCCATTCTCACCCGCTCTCTCCTCCACTTTCTCTCTCTCTCTCTCACCCTGTCTCGCCCTTTCGCCCCCTCTCCCTCTCTCGCCCTCTCTTGCACACTAGCTCTCTCTCTCGCCCTCTCGCACTCCCTCTCTCTTGCACTCTCTCTGCCTCTTTCACCGTCTCATCCTCCCTCGCCCTCTCACTCTCTTTCGACCTCACGCACTGTCTCGCCTTCTCTCTCTCTCGCCCTCTCTCTCCTTCTCTCTCGCTCTCACACTCTCTAACTCTCACTCTCGCCCTCTCTCCCTCTCTCCCTCTCTCGCCCTCACTCCCTCTCACGCCGTCTCGCCCTCTCTCACCCTCTCTCCCGCTCTCACCCTCTCTAACTCTCACTCTCGCCCTCTTCCCCTTGCGCCCTCTCTCCCTCTCTCGCCCTCTTTCACCCTATCTCACTCACTCTCCCTCTCTCACCCTTACTCCCTCTCTCTCTCGCCCTCTCGCACTCTCTCACTCTCCCGCCTTCTCTCCATCTCGCCCTCTCTCCCTCTCTCGCTCTCTCTCTCCCTCTCGCCGTCTCTCGCCCTCCTTCCCGCTCTCGCCCTCTCTGACCCTCTCTCCCTCTTTCGCCCTCTCTCCCTCTTTCGTCCTCCTCTCCCTCTCTCATTCTCTTGCCCTCTCTCATCGTCTCTCGCCCTTTCTCTCTCTCTCTCTCTCCCTCTCCCGTCCTCTCTCCCTCTCTTTCACTCGCCCTCTCTTCCTCTTTCTCTTTCTCAGCCTCTCACCCTCTCTCACCCTCTCTCCCTCTCTCGCGGTTCTCTCGCCCTCTCTCTCTCTCTTGCCCTCTCTCCCTCTCCCTCTCTCTTGCATTCACTCGCCCTCTCTCCCTCTCTACCCTCTCGCCCACTCTCACCCTCTCTCTCTCTCTCTCACCCTCTCTCCCTCTCTCGCCTTCTCTTGCCCTCTCTCTCTCTCGCCCTCTCTCCCTCTCTTTCGCCCTCTCTCCCTCACTTGCCCTCTCTCCCTCTTTCGCCCTCTCTCCCTCTTTCGTCCTCCTCTCCCTCTCTCATTCTCTTGCCCTCTCTCATCGTCTCTTGCCCTTTCTCTCTCTCTCTCGCTCCCTCTCCCGTCCTCTCTCCCTCTCTTTCTCTCGCCCTCTCTTCCTCTTTCTCTTTCTCAGCCTCTCACCCTCTCTCACCCTCTCTCCCTCTCTCGCGGTTCTCTCGCCCTCTCTCTCTCTCTTGCCCTCGCTCCCTCTCCCTCTCTCTCGCATTTGCTCGCCCTCTCTCCCTCTCTACCCTCTCGCCCACTCTCACCCTCTCTCTCTCTCACCCTCTCTCCCTCTCTCGCCTTCTCTTGCCCTCTCTTTCGCCCTCTCTCCCTCACTTGCCCTCTCTCCCTCTCCCTCTCACTCGCACTTGCTCGCCCTCTCTCCCTCACTGCCCTCTTTCCCACTCTCGCCCTCTCTCTCTCTCGCCCTTTTGCCCTCTCTCGCCTTCTGTCCCTTTCTCGCACTCTCTCTCTCTCTTGCCACATCTCTCTCTTTCTCCCTCTTGCCCTCTTTCGCCCTCTCTCCTTCTCTCGCGCTCCCTCGCCCTCTCTTCTTTTTTTGCCTCTCTCCCTCTCTCGCCCTCACTCCCTCCTTCGTCCTTTCGCCCTCTCTCGCCCTCTCTCCCTCTCTCTTGCCACCTCTCCTTCTTTCGCCCACTCGCCCTCTTTCGCCCACTCTCCATCTCTCTCCCACTTTTGCCCGCTCTCCCTCTCTCGCCCTCTCTCCCTCTCTCTTTCTCTTGCCCTCTCTCCCTCTTTTGCTTTCTCAGCCTCTCACCCTCTCTCACCCTCTCTCCCTCTCTCGCCTTCTCTCGCTCTCTCTCCCTCTCTTTTGCCCTCTCTCCCTCTCCCACTCTCTCCCTCTCTCTTGCCACCTCTCCCTCTTTCGCCCACTCGCCCGCTTTTGCCCTCTCTCCCTCTCTCTCTCTCCCTCTCTCCCTCTTTCATACTCTCTCCCTCTCTTGCACTATCTCCCTCTCTCACCCTCACTCCCTCCTTCGCCCTCTGTCCCTCTCTCCCTCTCTCACTCTCTCTCGCTCTCTCTCCCTATTATACCCCCTCTCCCTCACTCGCCCTCACTCCCTCCTTTGCCCTCTCTCCCTGTCTCACCCTCTCTCCCTCTCTCTCCCTCTCTCGCTATTTCATAATCTTTCCCTCTCTCGTATCTCTTCCTCTCTCCCTATCTCGCTCTCTCTTGCCCTCTCTCCCTCTCTCACCCGCTCTCACAGTTTCTGCCACTTTCATCCTCTCTCCTTTTTCGCCCTCTTTCCCTCTCTTTTTCTCCCTCTCTCCCTCTCTCTCCATCTCTCTCCCTCTCTATCCCTCTCTCTCCCACTCTCACCCTCTTTCCCGCTCTCACTCTCTCTCCCTCTCTCGCCCTTTCTCCCTCTTTTGCCCTCTCATCCTCTCTCGCCATCACTCGCCCTATCTTTCCCTCTCTCCATCTCTCGCCCTCTCTCGCACTCTCGCCCTCTCTCCCGCTCGCCCTCTCTCTGACTCTCTCTCCGTCTCAACCACCCGCGCCCTCTCGCTATCTCTTGTCCTCACCCCCTCTCTCACCTTCTCCCTCTCTCTCGCCCTCATTAACTCTCTCTCTCGTCCTCTCTCCTTCTCGACCTCTCTCCCTCTCTTGCCGTCTCTCGCCCTATCGCACTCACTCTCCCTCTCTCTTGCCCTCTCTCCCTCTCTCGCTCTCTCTTGCCCTCTCTCCCTCTCTCTCGCCCACTCTCACTCTCTCGCTCTCACTCCCTCTCGCCCTCTCACCCTCTCTCACACTCTCTGCCTCTTTCACCCTCTCTCCCACTTTCGCCCTCTCTCTCTCTCCCTCTCTTACCCTCTTTCCCGCTCTCGCCCTCTCTCCCATTCTCGTCCTTTCTCCCCCTCTCGCCCTCTCCCCCTCTTTTGCCCTCTCTCCCTCTAACACCCTCACTCCCTCTCTCGCCCTCATTCCCTCTCCCGCGCTTTCGCCCTCTCTCCCTCTCTCGCCCTCTCTCACCCACTCTCCCTCTCTCGCCCTCTCTCGCCCTCTCTCTCTCACTCACTTTCTCTCTCTCTCTCTCTCTCCCCCTGTCTCGCCCTTTCGCCCTCTCTCCCTCTCTCTGACTCTGTCGCTGTCTCAACCATCCTCGCCCTCTCGCTATCTCTCGCGCTCACGGCCTCTCTCACCTTCTCTCTCTCTCTCTCGCCCTCATTAACTCTCTCTCTCGTCCTCTCTCCCTCTCTTGCCCTCTCTTCATCTCTCGTCCTCTCTTCATCTCTCGCCCTCTCTCGCCCTATTGCACTCACTCTCTCTCTCCCTCACTCCCTCTCTCTCTTGCCCTCTCTCCCCCTCTCCCTCTCCCTCTCTCCCTCTCTCGCCATCTCACCCTCTCTCGCCGTCTCTCGCCCTCACTCTCCCTCTCTCGCCCTCTCTCTCCCTCTCTCACCCTCACTCCCTCTCTTGTCCTCTTTCCCTCTCTCCTCCTCTCTCACTCTTTCGCCCTCTCGCCCTCTTTCCCTCTCTCGCCGCCTGTCATGATCTCTCCCTCTTTCGCACTCTCTCCCTATTTCGCCCTCTCTCTCCCTCTCTCGCCCTCTAGCCCTCTCTCGCTGTCTCTCGCCCTCACTAACCCTCTCTCTCTCACTCTCTCTCTGGCCCTCTCGTCCACTCTCCCTCTCTCGCTCTCTCTCCCTCTCTCACCCTCTCGCTCTCTCTCGCCCTTTCTCCCTCTTCGCCCTCTCTCCCTCTCTTGCTTTCTCTCCATCTTTCGTACTCTCGCCCTCTCTCCCTCTCTCTCCCTCTCTCTCCCTCACTCACCCTCTCTCCCTCTCTCGCGCTCTCTCCCCCTCTCTCCCTCTCTCTCACCCTCTCGGCCTCTCTCCCTCTCTCGCACTCTCTCCCTCTTTTGTCCTCTCTCCCTCTATCACATTCTCTCCCTCTCTGACCCACCCCCACTCTCTCGCTCTCACTCTCTCTCTCCCTCTCTCTCCCTCTATCGCGCTCTCTGCCCCTCTCTCCCTCTCTCGCCCTCTTGCCTTCTCTCCCTCTCTCACCCACACTCCCTCTCTCGCCCTTTGTACCTCTCTCACCCTCTCTGACCCACTCCCACTCTCTTGCTCCCCCTGTCTCCCTCTCTCCCTCTCTCACCCTCTCTCGCCCTCTTGCCTTCTCTCCCTCTCTCACCCACACTCCCTCTCTCGCCCTTTCTTCCTCTCTCACCCTCTCTCGCCCTCTCACTTGCTTGCCCTCTCTCCCTCCCTCGCCCTCTCTCCCTCTCTCACCCTCTCTTCCGCTCTCACCCTCTCTAACTCTCACTCTCTCTCCCTCTCTCACCCACACCCCCTCTCTCGCCCTCTCTCCCTCTCTCACCCTATCGCACTCACTCTCCCTCTCTCACCCTCACTCCCTCTCTCTCTCTCGCCCTCTGGCACTCTCTCCCTCTCCCGCCCTCTCTCCATCTCGCCCTCTCTCCCGCTCTCACCCTCTTTCGCCCTCTCTCCCTCGCTTGTCCTCTTGCACTCTCTCACCGTCTCTCGCTCTTTCTCCCCCTCTCTTCCTCTCTCGCCCTCTCTCCCTCTCTTGCCCTCTCTCCCTCTCCCTCTCACTCGCACTTGCTCGCCCTCTCTCCCTCTCTGCCCTCTCTCTCCCACTCACGCCCTAGCTCTCTCTCGCCCTCTTGCCCTCTCTCGCCCTCTGTCCCTCTCTCGCACTCTCTCCCTCTCTCTTGCCACATCTCCCTCTTTCTTCCTCTTGCCCTCTTTCGCCCTCTCCCCTTCTCTCGCCCTCCCTCGCCCTCTCTTCCTTTTTTGCCTTCTCACCCTGTCTCGCCCTCACTCCCTCCTTCGCCCTCTCTCCCTCTCTCTTGCCACCTCTCCCTCTTTTGCCCACTCGCCCTCTTTCGCCCTCTCTCCATCTCTCTCCCACTTTTGCCCGCTCTCCCTCTCTCGCCTTCACTCCCTCCTTCGACCTCTCTCCCCCTATTGCCCTCTCTCCCTCTCTCGCCCTCTCTCCCTCTCTCTTTCTCTCGCTCTCTCTCCCTATTTCGCTTTCTCAGCCTCTCACCCTCTCTCACCCTCTCTCCCTCTCTCGCCTTCTCTCGCTCTCTCTCCCTCTCTTTTGCCCTCTCTCCCTCTCCCAGTCTCTCACACTTGCTCGCCCTCTCTCCCTCACTGCCCTCTCTTCCACTTTCGCCCTCTCTCTCTCTCTCTCGCCCTCTTGCCCTCTCTCGCCCTCTCTCCCTCTCTCGCCCTCTCTCCCTCTCTCTTGCCACCTCTCCCTCTCTCGCCCTCTCTCCCTCTCTCTTGCCACCTCTCCCTCTTTCGCCCACTCGCCCGCTTTTGCCCTCTCTCCCTCTCTCTCCCTCTCTCCCTCTTTCATACTCTCTCCCTCTCTTGCACTCTCTCCCTCTCTCACCCTCACTCCCTCCTTCGCCCTCTCTCCCTCTCTCCCTCTCTCACTCTCTCTCGCTCTCCCTCCCTATTATACCCTCTCTCCCTCTCTCTCGCCCTCTCTCTGACTCTCTCTCGCGCTCTCGTACTCTCTCCCTCTCCCGCCCTCTCTCTCCATCTTGCCCTCTCACTCCGTCTCTCGCCCTCTCTCCCGCTCTTACCCTCTTTCGCCCTCTCTCCCTCGCTTGTCCTCTTGCACTCTCTAGCTGTCTCTCGCTCTTTCTCCCCCTCTCTTCCTCTCTCGCCCTCTCTCTCTCTCTCACCCTCTTCCTTTCTCTCTCCCTCTCTCGCCTTCTCTCGCCCTCTCTCTCTCACCCTCTCTCCATCTCTTTCGCCCTCTCTCCCTCTCTTGCCCTCTCTCCCTCTCACTCGCACTTGCTCGCCCTCTCTCCCTCTCTGACGTCTCTCTCCCACTCTCGCCCTCGCTCTCTCTCGCCCTCTTGCCGTCTCTCGTCCTCTGTCCCTCTCTCGCACTCTCTCCCTCTCTCTTGCCACCTCTCCCTCTATCGCCCACTCGCCCGCTTTTGCCCTCTCTCCCTCTCTCTCCCTCTCTCCCTCTTTCATACTCTCTCCCTCTCTTGCACTCTCTCCCTCTCTCACCTTCACTCCCTCTCTTGCCCTCTCTCCCTCTCTCCTCCTCTCACAATCTTTCGCCCTCTCGCCCTCTGTCCCTCTATCGCCATCTATCACGATCTCTCCCTCTTTCGCATCTCTCCCTATTTCGCCCTCTCTCTCCCTCTCTCGCCCTCTCGCCCTCTCTCGCCCTCACTAACCCTCTCTCGCTCTATCGCCCTCACTTCTTCTCTCGCCCTCTCTCTCTCTCTCTCTCTGGCCCTCTCGTCCACTCTCCCTCGCTCGCTCTCTCTCCCTCTCTCACCCTCTCTCTCTCTCGCCCATTCTCCCTCTCCGCCCTCTTGCCCTCTCTCGCCCCCTCTGCCTCTCTCACCCTCTCTCTCTCCCCACTTTCTCTCTCTACCTCTCTCGCCCTGTCTCGCCCTTTCGACCTCTCTCCCGCTCGCCCTCTCTCTGACTCTCTCTCCGTCACTCCCTCTCTCTCTCACGCTCCGGCACTCTCTCCCTCTCCCACCCTCTCTCCATCTCGCCCTCTCACTCCGTTTCTCGCCCTCTCTCCCGCTCTCTCCCTCTTTCGCCCTCTCTCCCTCGCTTGTCCTCTTGCTGTCTCTCGCTCTTTCTCCCCCTCTCTTCCTCTCTCGCCCTCTCTCCCTCTCTCACCTTCTTCCTTTCTCTCTCCCTCTCTCTCCCTCTCTCGCCCTCTCTCCCTCTCTTTCGCCCTCTCTCCCTCTCTTGCCCTCTCTCCCTCTCACTCGCACTTGCTCACCCTCTCTCCCTCTCTGCCCTCTCTCTCCCACTCTCGCCCTCTCTCTCTCGCCTTCATTAACTCTCTCTCTCGTCCTCTCTCCTTCTCGACTTCTCTCCCTCTCTCGCCCTCTCTCCCTCTCACGCCCTTTTCCCTCTTGCCCTTTCTCCCTCTCTCGCCCTGTCTCCCTCTCTCCCTCTCTCACTCTCTCTCGCTCTCCCTCCCTATTATACCCTCTCTCCCTCTCTCTCGCCCTCTCTCTGACTCTCTCTCACGCTCTCGTACTCTCTCCCTCTCCCGCCCTCTCTCTCCATCTTGCCCTCTCACTCCGTCTCTCGCCCTCTCTCCCGCTCTTACCCTCTTTCGCCCTCTCTCCCTCACTTGTCCTCTTGCACTCTCTAGCTGTCTCTCGCTCTTTCTCCCCCTCTCTTCCTCTCTCGCCCTCTCTCTCTCTCTCACCCTCTTCCTTTCTCTCTCCCTCTCTCGCCTTCTCTCGCCCTCTCTCTCTCTCACCCTCTCTCCATCTCTTTCGCCCTCTCTCCCTCTCTTGCCCTCTCTCCCTCTCACTCGCACTTGCTCACCCTCTCTCCCTCTCTGACGTCTCTCTCCCACTCTCGCCCTTGCTCCATCTCGCCCTCTTGCCCTCTCTCGTCCTCTGTCCCTCTCTCGCACTCTCTCCCTCTCTCTTGCCACCTCTCCCTCTATCGCCCACTCGCCCGCTTTTGCCCTCTCTCCCTCTCTCTCCCTCTCTCCCTCTTTCATACTCTCTCCCTCTCTTGCACTCTCGCCCTCTCTCCCTCTCTGACGTCTCTCTCCCACTCTCACCCTCGCTCTCTCTCGCCCTCTTGCCCTCTCTCGTTCTCTGTCCCTCTCTCGCACTCTCTCCCTCTCTCTTGCCACATCTCCCTCTTTCTCCCTCTTGCCCTTTTTCGCCCTCTATCCTTCTCTCGCCCTCCCTCGCCCTCTCTTCCTTTTTTGCCTTCTCACCCTGTCTCGCCCTCACTCCCTCCTTCGCCCTCTCGCCCTCTCTCGCCCTCTCTCCCTCTCTCTTGCCACCTCTCCCTCTTTCGCCCACTCACCCTCTTTCGCCCTCTCTCCATGTCTCCCACTTTTGCCCGCTCTCCCTCTCTCGCCCTCACTCCCTCCTTCGACCTCTCTCCCCCTATTGCCCTCTCGCACTCTCGCCCTCTCGCCCTCTCTCCCTCTCTCTCTCTCTATCGCCCCTCTCTCGCTCTCTTGCCATCTAGCCCTCTCTCCCTCTCACGCCCATTTCCCTCTTGCTCTTTCTCCCTGTCTCACCTTCTCTCCCTCTCTCGCCCTCTCATCCTCTCTCACCGTCTCTCGCACTCACTCTCCCTCTCTCGCCCTCTCTCCCTCTCTCTCCCTCTCTCTCCCTCTCTCACCTTCATTCCCTCTCTTGCCCACTCTCCCTCTCTCCTCCTCTCACAATCTTTCGCCCTCTCGCCCTCTGTCCCTCTCTCGCCGTCTATCACGATCTCTCCCTCTTTCACGCTCTCTCCCTATTTTGCCCTCTCTCTCCCTCTCTCGCCCTCTCGCCCTCTCTCGCTGTCTCTCGCCCTCAACAACCCTCTCTCGCTCTATCGCCCTCTCTCACCCTTTCTCTCTTGCCCTTTCTCCCTCTTCGCCCTCTTGCCCTCTCTCACCCCCTCTGCCTCTCTCACCCTCTCTCTCTACCTCTCTCGCCCTCTCTCTCTCCCCCACTTTCTCTCTCTACCTCTCTCGCCCTGTCTCGCCCTTTCGACCTCTCTCCCGCTCGCCCTCTCTCTGACTCTCTCCGTCACTCCCTCTCTCTCTCACGCTCCGGCACTCTCTCCCTCTCCCACCCTCTCTCCATCTCGCCCTCTCACTCCGTTTCTCGCCCTCTCTCCCGCTCTCTCCCTCTTTCGCCCTCTCTCCCTCGCTTGTCCTCTTGCCGTCTCTCGCTCTTTCTCCCCCTCTCTTCCTCTCGCGCCCTCTCTCCCTCTCTCACCTTCTTCCTTTCTCTCTCCCTCTCTCTCCCTCTCTCGCCCTCTCTCCCTCTCTTTCGCCCTCTCTCCCTCTCTTGCCCTCTCTCCCTCTCACTCGCACTTGCTCACCCTCTCTCCCTCTCTGCCCTCTCTCTCCCACTCTCGCCCTCTCTCTCTCGCCTTCATTAACTCTCTCTCTCGTCCTCTCTCCTTCTCGACTTCTCTCCCTCTCTCGCCCTCTCTCCCTCTCACGCCCTTTTCCCTCTTGCCCTTTCTCCCTCTCTCGCCCTGTCTCCCTCTCTCTCCCTCTCTCACCTTCACTCCCTCTCTTGCCCTCTCTTCCTCTCTGCTCCTCTCACAATCTTTCACTCTCTCGCCCTCCGTCCCTCTCTCGCCGTCTCTCACGATCTCTCCCTCTTTCGCACTCTCTCCCTATTTCGCCCTCTCTCACTCTCTCGCCCTCTCGCACTCTCTCGCCGTCTCTCGCACTCACTAACCCTCTCTCCCTCTCTCGCCCTCTCTCATTCTCTCGCCCTCTCTCTCTCTCTGGCCCTCTCACCCACTCTCCCTCTCTCGCTCTCTCTCCCTCTCTCACCCTCTCTCTCTCTCACCCTCTCTCCCTCTTTCGCCCGCTCGCCCTGTCTCACCCTCTCTCGCTCTATCTTCCTTTATCGCAATTTATCGCGCTCTCCCTCTCTCGCCCTTTCTCGCCCTCTCGCCCTTTCTCCCTCTCTCATTCTCTCTCTCACCCTCTCTCTCTCTCTCTTTCACCCTCTCGCCCTGTCCGCCTCTCCCACCCTCTGTCCCCCTCTCCCACACTCTCCCTCTCTCCCTGTCTTGCCCTCTCTCCCTCTCGCCCTCTCTGGCCCTCTCTCCCACTCTCTCACACTCTCTCCCTCTTTTGCCCTCTCTCACTCTCTCGCCCTCTGTCTTTCTGTTGCCCTCTCTCACTCCTTCGCCCTTTCGGCCTCTCGCCCTCTCTCATCCTCTCTCCCTCTCACGCCTCCTCTCACCCTCTCTCCTTCTCTCGCCCCTCTCCCTCTCTCGCCCTCTCTCCCTCGCTCCCTCTCTCACACTTGCTCACCCTCTCTCCCTCTCTCGCCCTCTCTCCCACTCTCGCCCTCTCTCTATCGCTCGCCCTCTGCCCTCTCTCGCCCTCTCTCCCTCTCTCGCCCTCTGTCACTCTCTCTCGCCCTCTCTCCCTCTCTCACCCTCACTCCCTCCTTCGCCCTCTCTCCGCCTCACACCATCTCTCCCTCTCTCGCTTTCTTCCCATCTTTCGTACTCTCGCCCTCTCTCGCCCTCTCTCCCTCTCTCCCTCTCTCGTGCTGTCTTGCCATCTCTCCCTCTCTCACCCACTCTCCCTCTTTCGCCTTCTCTCCCTCTCTTGCTCTGTCCCCTCTCTCCCTCTCTCTCCCTCTTTCCCACTCTCGCCATCTCGCCCTCTCTCACACTCTCTGCCACTATCGCCCTCTCTCCCTCCTATACCCTCTCTCCCTCACTCGCCCTCACTCCCTCCTTCGCCCTCTCTCCCTCTCTCACCCTCTCTCCCTCTCCCGCGCATTCGCCCTCTCTCGCTCTCTCGCCCTCTCTCCCCCCTCGCCCTCTCTCTGACTCTCTCGCCATCTCAACCACTCTCGCCCTCTCACTATCTCTCGCTCTCACGCCCTCTCTCACCTTCTCTCTCTCTCTCGCTCTCATTAACTCTCTCTCTCGTCCTCTCTCCTTCTCGCCCTCACTCCCTCTCTCGCCCTCTCTTCCTCTCTCGCCCTCACTCCCTCTCTCTCTTGCCCTGTCTCCCTCTCTCCCTCTCTCGCCCTGTCGCCCTCTAGCCCTCTCTCCCTCTCCCGCCCTTTTCCCCTTTTGCCCTCTCTCCCTCTCTCGCCTTCTCTCCCTCTCTCGCCTTCTCTCACCCTGTCTCTCTCGCCCTCTCTCCCGCTCTTTCGCTCTCTCTCCCTCTCTTGCCCTCTCTCCCCCTCCATCTCTCTCACACTTGCTCGCCCTCTCTCCCTCTCTGCCCTCTCGCCCTCTTTCGCCCTCTCTTTCTCCCACCCTCTCTCCTTCTCTCGCCCTCACTCCCTCCTTCGCCCTCTCTCCCCCTCACACACTCTCTCCCTCTCTCGATTTCTTCCCATCTTTCGTACTCTCTCCCTCTCTCACCCTCTCTCCCTCTCTCCCTCTCTCATGCTGCCTTGCCATCTCTCCCTCTCTCACCCACTCTCCCTCTTTAACCTTCTCTCCCACTCTCCCTCTCTCATGCTGTCTTGCCATCTCTCCCTCTCTCACCCACTCTCCCTCTCTCACCTTCTCTCCCTCTCTCGCTCTCTCCCCCTCTCCCTCTCTCTCCCTCATTTCCGCTCTCGCCCTCTCTCCCTCTCTCGCCCTCTCTCCCTCTCTCACCTTCTCTCCCTCTCTCGCTCTCTCCCCCTCTCCCTCTCTCTCCCTCATTTCCGCTCTCGCCCTCTCTCCCTCTCTCCGCCCTCTCTCCCTCTTTTATCCTCTCTTTCCCCCACTTTCTCTCTCTCTCTCTCTCTCTCACCCTATCTTGCCCTTTCCCCCCTCTCTCCCTCTCTCGCCCTCTCGCCTGCTCTTCCTCTCTCCCTCTATCTCCCTCTCTCGCTCCCGCTCCCCATTCTCACCCTCTCTCTCCCACTTTTTCTCTCTCTCTCTCACCCTGTCTCGCCCTTTCACCCTCTCTCCCCCTCCCGCTCTCTCTTGCACACTATCTCTCTCTCTCCCTCTCTCGCCCTCTCTCCCTCTCTTGCCCCCTCTCCCTCTTTCACCCGCTCTCTCCCCCACTTCCTCTCTCTCTCTCTCACCCTGTCTCGCCCTTTCGCCCTTTCTCCCTCTCTCGCACACTAGCTCTCTCTCGCCCTCTTTTGCACACTAACTCTCTCTCGCTCTCTCGCACTCTCTCCCTTTGCCCTCTCTCTGCCTCTTTCACCGTCTCATCCTCCCTTGCCCTCTCGCTCTCTTTCGACCTAATGCACTCTCTCACCTTCTCTCTCTCTCGCCCTCTCTCTCCCTCTCTACCGCTCTCACCCTCTCTAACTCTCACTCTCGATCTCTCTCCCTAGCGCCCTCTCTCTCTCTCTCGTCCTCTCTCCCATCTCGCGCTCTCTCCTGCTCTCGCCCTCTCTGACCCTCTCTCCCTCTTTCGTCCTCTCTCCTTCATTCGTCCTCTCTCCCTCTTTCTCCCTCTCTCCCTCTCTCGTTCTGTTGCCCTCTCTCGCCGTCTCTCGCCCTTTCTCGCCCTCTCTTTCTCTCGTCCTCCCTCCCTCTCTCTTTCTCTTGCCCTCCCTTAATCTCTTTTGCCCTCTCTCCCTCTCTCGCCGTCTCTCCATCTCCCACTCTCGCACTTGCTTGCCCTCTCTCCCTTTCTGCCCTCTCTCCCACTCTGACCCTCTCTCTCTCTCGCGCTCTTGCACTCTCTCGCCCTCTCTCCCTCTCTCGCCCCTCTGCCTCTCTCCACCACTTTCTCTCTCTGTCTCTCTCGCCCTGTCTCGCCCTTTCGACCTCTCTCGCACTCTCGCCCACTCTCGCTCTCTCGCCCTCTCTCCCGCTCGCCCTCTCTCTGACTCTCTCTCCGTCTCAACCACCCTCGCCCTCTCGCTATCTCTCGCCCTCACGCCCTCTCTCACCTTCTCTCTCTCTCTCACCCTCATTAACTCTCTCTCTCATCCTCTCTCCTTCTTGCCCTCTCTCCCTCTCTCGCCCTCTCTCGCCCTATCGCATTCACTCTCCCTCTCTCGCCCTCACTCCCTCTCTCTTGCCCTCTCTCCCTCTCTCGCTTTCTCCTGCCCTCTCCCCCTCTCTCGTCCACTCTCACTCTCTCGCCCTCTCTCCCTCTCTTGCCCTCTCACCCTGTCTCACACTCTCTGCCTCTTTCACCCTCTCTCCCACTTTCGCCCTCTCTCTCTCCCTCTCTCGCCCTCTTTCCCGCTCTCGCACTCTCCCATTCTCGCCCTTTTTCCCCCTCTCGCCCTCTCTTCCTCTCTCGCCCTCTACCCTCTTTTGCCCTCTCTCCCTCTATCACCTTCTCTCCCTCTCTCGCCGTCTCTCGCCGTCACTCCCTCTCCTGCGCTTTCGCCCTCTCTCCCTCTTTTGCCCTCTCTCGCCCTCTCTGCCTCTCTCGCCCTCTCTTCCTCTCTTGCCCTCTCATCTTCTCTCACCGTCTCTCGCCCTCACTCTCCCTCTCTCGCCTTCTCTCTCCCTCTCTCATCCTCACTCCCTCTCTTGCCCTCTGTCCCTCTCTCGCCGTCTCTCATGATCTCTACCTCTTTTGCAGTCTCTCCCTATTTTGCCCTCTCTCCCTCTCTCGCCCTCTCGCCCTCTCTCGCCGTCTCTCGCCCTCACTAACCCTCTCTCCCTCTCTCGCTCTCTCTCCCTCTCTCACCCTCTGTCTCTATCGCCCTCTCTCCCTCTTCGCCCTCTTGCCCTCTCTCACCCTCTCTCGCCCTATCTTCCTCTCTCGCACTCTATCCCTCTCTCCCTCTCTCGCCCTCACAGTCTCCTTCGCCCTCTCTCCCCCTTACGTCCTCTCTCCCTCTCTTGCTTTCTCTCTGTCTTTCGTACTCTCTCCCTCTCTCCTCCTCTCGCCCTCTTTTGCCCTCTCTCCCTCTATCTCCTTCTCTCCCTCTCTCGCCTTCTCTCGCCCTCACTCCCTCTCCCGTGCTTTCGCCTCTCTCCCTTTTTTGCCCTCTCTCGCCCCCTCTGCCTCTCTCGCCCTCTCTCTCTCTTCCTCACTTTCTCTCTCTACCTGTCTCGACCTTTCACACTCTCTCCCTCTCTCGCCCTAGCTCCCTCTCTCGCCCACTGTCGCTCTCTCGCCCTCTCTCCCTCTCGCCCTCTCTCTGACTCTCTCGCCATCTCAACCACTCTCGCCCTCTCGCTATCTCTCGCGCTCATGGCCTCTCTCACCTTCTCTTTCTCTCTCGCCCTCATTAACTCTCTCTCTCGTCCTCTCTCCTTCTCGCCCTCTCTCCCTCTCTTGCCCTCTCTTCCTCTCTCGCCCTCTCTCACCCTATCGCACTCACTCTCCCTCTCTCGCCCTCACTCCCTCTCCCTCTTGCCATCTCTCCCTCTCTACCTCTCCCTCTCTCCCTCTCTCGCCATCTCGCCCTCTCTCCCTCTCCCACCCTTTTCCCTGTTGTCCTCTCTCCCTCTCTCGCCCTCTCATCCTCTCTCACCGTCTCTCGCCCTCACTCTCCCTCTCTCGCCCTCTCTCTCCCTCTCTCACCCTCACTCCCTCTCTTGCCCTCTCTCCCTCTCTCCTCCTCTCTCAATCTTTCACCCTCTCGCCCTCTGTCCCTCTCTCACCGTCTCTCACGATCTCTCCCTCTTTCGCCCTCTCTCCCTCTCTCGCCCTCTCGCCCTCTCTCACCCTCTTGCCCTCTCTCATCCTCTCTCGCCCTATCTTCCTCTCTCACCCTCTTGCCCTCTCTCATCCTCTCTCGCCCTATCTTCCTCTCTCGCACTCTATCCCTCTCTTCCTCTCTCGCCCTCACAGCCTCCTTCGCCCTCTCTCCCCCTTACGCCCTTTCTCCCTCTCTTGCTTTCTCTCCGTCTTTCGCACTCTCTCCCTCTCTCCCTCTCTTGCTCTCTCTCGCCCTCCCCCTCCGTTCTCCCTCTCTCTCCCTCTCTCCCTCCCTCACCCTCTGTCCCTCTCTCGTGCTCTCTCCCCCTCTCTCCCTCTCTCTGACCCTCTCAGCATCTCTCCCTCTTTTGCTCTCTCTCCCTCTATCACCCTCTCTCCCTCTCTGACCCACCCCCACTCTCTCGCTCTCACTCTCTCCCTCTCTCGCCCAATCCCTTTCTCTCGCCCTCTCTCCCTCTCTCGCCCTCTCTCCCTCTCTCGCCCTCTCTCCCTCTTTTGCCCTCTCTCCCTCTATCACCCTCTCTCCCTCTCTGACCCACTCCCACTCTCTCGCTCTCACTCTCTCCATCTCTCGCCCTACCTCTTTCTCACACCCTCTCTCCCACTCTCCCCCTCTCTCCCTCTCTCCCTCTCCCACCCTCTCTTGCCCTCTTGCCTTCTCTCCCTCTCTCACCCACGCCCCCTCTCTCACCCTCTCTTCCTCTGTCACCCTCTCTCGCCTCACGCCTGCTCGCCCTCTCTCTCTCCCTCGCCCTCTCTCCCTCTCTCATCCTCTCTTCCGTTCTCACCCTCTCTAACTCTCACTCTCGCCCTCTCTCCCTCTCTTTCGCCCTTTCTCCCTCTCCCTCTCTCTCGCACTTGCTCGCCCTCTCTCTCTCTCGCCCTCTTGCCCTCGCTCAACCTCTCTCCCTCTCTCGCCCACTCTCCCTCTCTCTTGCCACCTCTCCCTCTTTCTCCCTCTTGCCCTCCCTCGCCCTCTCTTCCTTTATTGCCTTCTCTCCCTCTCTCGCCCTCACTCCCTCCTTCGCCCTCTCGCTATCTATTGCCCTCTCTCCCTCTCTCGCACTCTCTCCCTCTCTCCCTCTCTCTCTCTCCTTCTCTCGCCCTCTCTCGCCGTCTTTCGTACTCTCTCCCTCTATCGAACTCTCTCCCTCTCTCCCTCTCTATCCCTCCTTCTCTCGCCCTCTATCGCCCTCTCTCCCTTTTTTGCCTTCTCTCCCTCTCTCGCCCTCACTCCCTCCTTCGCCCTCTTTTCCCCTATCGCCCTTTATCACTCACTCGCCCTCTCGCCCTCTTTCGTACTCTCTCACTCTCTTGCACTCTCTCCCTCTCTCCCTCTCTCTCTCTCTTCTTCTCTCGCCCTCTATCGCCCCCTCTCCCTTTTTTACCTTCTCTCCCTCTCTCGCCCTCACTTCCTCCTTCGCCCTCTCTTCCTCTTTCGTACTCTCTCCCTCTCTCGCACTCTCTCCCTCTCTCGCCCTCTCATCCTCTCTCGCCGTCTCTCGCCCTCACTCTCCCTCTCTCACCCTCACTCCCTCTCTTGCCCTCTCTCCATCTCTCCTCCCCTCTCAATCTTTCGCCCTCTCGCACTCTGTCCCTATCTCACCGTCTCTCACGATCTCTCCCTCTTTTGCACACTCTCCCTATTTCGCCATCTCTCCCACTCTCGCCCTCTCTCCCTCTCTCGACGTCTCTCACCCTCACTAACCCTCTCCCTCTCTCGCCTTCTCTCCTTCTCTCGCCCTCTCTCTCTCCCTCTCTCACCCTCTCTCTCACATTCTCTCCCTCTTTCGCCCTCTTCCCCTCTCTCACCCTCTCTCGCCCTATCTTCTTCTCTCGCACTCTATCCCTCTCTCCCTCTCTCGCCCTTTCTCGCCCTATCGCCCTCTCTCCTTCTCTCGCGCTCTCTCTCACCCTCTCTCACTCTTTCGCCCTCCCGCACTCTCCGCCTCGCTCACCCTCTCTCACCCTCTCTCGCCCATACTCTCCCTCTCACTCTGTCTCTTCTATCACCCTCTCTCCCTCTCTCTCCCACTCTCAAAATCTCTCCCTCTCTCCCTCTCTCCCTGTCTTGCCCTCTCGCCCTCTCGCCCTCTCTCACACTATCTGCCTCTTTCACCCTCTCTCCCACTTTCGTCCTCTCTCCTTCTCTCTCCCTCTTGCTCTCTCGCCCTCCCTCGCTTTCCCTCTCTATCCCTCTCTCTCCCTCAACCTCTTTCGCCATCGCTCCCTCTCTCGTCCTTTCGCCTTCTCTCGATCTCTCGCCCTCTCTCGCACTCTCGCCCACTCTCGCCCTCTCACATTCACTCGCGCCCCCGTCTCTCTCGCCCTCACTCCCTCTCGCTCTCGCCCTCTCGCACTCTCTCTCTCTCGCCATCTTGCCCTCTCTCCCTCTCTTGCTCTCTCTTCCTCTCTCACCCTCCCTCTCTCACCCTCTCTCCCTCTTTCGCCCTCTCGCCCTCTCTCACTCTCTCTCACCATCTTGCCCTCTCTCGCCCTCTGTCTCTCATCCTCTCCCCTTCTCGCCCTTTCGACATCTCTCGCCCTATTGCACTCACTCTTCCTCTCTCACCCTCATTCCCTCTCTCTCACACCCTCTCGCCATCTAGATCTCTCTCCCTCTCCCGCCCTCTTCCCTCTTACCCTCTCTCCCTCACTCGCCCTCACTCCCTCTTTTGCCCTCTCTCCCCCTCTCACCCCCTCTCACTCTCTCGCCCTCTCTCCCTCTTTCGTACTCTCTCCCTCTCATTCCCACTCACCCTCTCTCCCTCTCTCGCTCTCTCTTGCCATCTCTCCCTCTCTCGCCCTCTCTCTCACTCTCAGCCTCTTTCACCCTCTCTCCCACTTTCGCCCTCTCTCCCTTTCTATTCCTCTCACTCCATCTCTCTCCCTCTCCCTCTCTCGCCCTCTTTCCCGCTCTCACCCTCTCATCCTCTCTCACCGTCACTCGCTCTCTCTCATCCCGCGCTCCATCTCTCGTCCTCTCTCACCCTCTCTCCCTCTTTTGCCCTCTCTCCATCTTTCGCCCTCGCTCCCTCTCTCGCCCTTTCGCCCTCTCTCCCTCTCTCGCCCTCTTCTGCATTCTCACCCACACTCGCCCTGTCTCGCTCTCTCGCCCCGCTCTGCCTCTCTTGCCCCGCTCTGCCTCTCTCGCCCTCTCTCACTCCCCCACGTTCACTCTCTCTCGCCCTGTCTCGCCCTTTCGCACTCACTCCCACTCTCGATCTCTCGCCCTCTCTCCCTCTCTCGCCCTCTCTCCCTCTCTTGCCCTCTCATCCTCTCTCGCCGTCTCTCGCCCTCTCTCTCCCTCTCTCGCTCGCTCGACCTCTCTGCCACTATCGCACTCTCTCACCCACACTCCCTCTCTCACCCTCTCTCCCTCTCTCACCCTCTCTCTCTCTCCCTCGACCTCTCTCCCTCTCTCGTCCTCTCTCTCTCTCGCCCTCTCTCCCTCTTTCGCCCTCTCCGCCTCTCTCATCCGCTCTCACCCTCTCTCGCCCACTCTCTCCCTCTCACTCCCTCATTTCTATCACCCTCTCTCTCTCTCTCCCTCTCTCCCTCTCTCTCCCTCTCTCTTCCTCTCTCCCTCTCTCTCCCTCTCGCGGTCTCTCGCCCTCTCTCCCTCTCTCGCCCTCTCTCCCTCTCTCACCCTCTCTCCCCCTCTCTCCCTCTTTTGGCCTCTGTCACTCTCTCTCGCCCTCTCTCCCACTTTCGCCCTCTCTCCCTCTCTCCCGCTCTCGCCCTCTCTCCCTCACTCGCTCTGTCTCGCCCTCTCTCCCTCTCTCGCCCTCTCGCCTTCTCTCGCCATCTCTCCCTCTTTTGCCCTCTACCCCTCTCAAGCCTTCATTTCCGACTTCGCCCTCTACCCCCTCATGCCCTCTCTCGCTTTCTCTCCCACTTTCGTACTCTCTCCCTCTCTCGCCCTCTCTCCCCCTCTCTCGCTGTCTCTCTCTCTCTCGCCCACTCTCCCTCTTTCGCCTTCTCTCCCTCTCTCACTCTCTCGCCCTCTCTCCCTCTCTCTCCTTCTCTCCCTCTCTCGCCCTCTCTTCCCCTCTGTCCCTCTGTCCCTCTCTCAACCTCTTTCCCGCTCTCGCACTTTCTCCCTCTCTGTCCTTCTCTCCCTCTCTCCCTCTCTCGCCCTCTCTCCCTCTCTCTCGCTGTCTCTCTCTCTCTCGCCCACTCTCCCACTTTCGCCCTCTCTCCCTCTCTCGCCCTCTCTCCCTCTCTCTCGCTGTCTCTCTCTCTCTCGCCCACTCTCCCACTTTCGCCGTCTCTCCCTCTCTCGCTCTCTCGCCCTCTCTCCCTCTCTCTCCTTCTCTCCCTCTCTCGCCCTCTCTTCCCCTCTGTCCCTCTGTCCCTCTCTCGCCCTCTTTCCCGCTCTCGCACTCTCTCCCTCTCTCTCCTTCTCTCCCTCTCTCGCCCTCTCTCCCTCTCTCCCTCTCTCTCGCTGTCGCTCCCTCTCTCGCCCTCTCTCTCTCTCCTTCTCTCTCTCTCTCTCGCCCTCTCTCCCCCCTCGTCCTCTCTCCCTCTCTCGCCCTCTCTCCCTATTTTGCCCTCTCTCCCTCTCTTGCCGACCTCCACTCTCTCGGTCTCACACTCTCCCTCTCTCGCCCGACCCCTTTCTCTTGCCCTCGTTCCCTCTCTCCCTCTCTTTATCTCTCACCCTCTCTCGCCCTCTTGCCTTCTCTCCCTCTCTCGCCCATGCCCCCTCTCTCGCCCTCACTTCCTCTATCACCCTCTCTCGCCCTCTCGCCTGCTCTCCCTCTCTCTCCCTCTCGCCCTCTCTCTCTCTCACCCCCTTCTCCCTCTCTCACCTTCTCTCTCTCCACCACTTTCTCCCTCTCTCTCTCTCACACTCTGTCTCGCCCTTTCGCCCTCTCTCCCTCTCTCGCCCTCTCTCGCACACTAGCTCTCTCTCGCTCTCGCCCTCTCTCCCTCTCGCCCTCTTTCACCGTCTCATCCTCCCTCGCCCTCTCGCTCTCTCACCCTCATGCACTCTCTCGCCTTCTCTCTCTCCCTCTCTCCTTCTCTCTCCCTCTCTCGCTCTCTCTTGCCCTCTCTCCCTCTCTCCCTCGCACGCCCACTCTCCCTCTCTCGCCCTCTCTCCCTCTCTCGCCCTCTCGCCCTTTCTCACCCTATCGCACTCCCTCTCCCTCTCTCACCCTCAGTCCCTCTCTCTCTCGCCCTCTCACAATCTCTCCCTCTCCTGCCCTCTCTCTATGTCGCCCTCTCTCCATCTCTCGCTCTCTGATCCTCTCTCCGTCTCTCGCCCTCTCTCCCGCTCTTGCCCACTCTCACCCTCTCTCCCTATTTCGTCCTCTCTCCCTCTTTCGTCCTCTTGCCCTCTCTCGCCGTCTCTTGCCCTTTCTCTCCCTCTCTCCCTCTCTGACCCTCTCTCCCTCTCTCGCCCTCTTTCTTTCTCTCGCCCTCACTCCCTCTTTCACTTTGTCAGCCTCCCACCCTCTCTCACCCTCTCTCCCTCTCTAGCCGTCTCTCGCCCTCTCTCTCACACCCTCTCTCCCACTCTTTCGCCCTCTCTCCCTCTCTCGCCCTGTCTCGCCCTCTCTGCCTCTCTCGCCCTGTCTCGCCCTATCTCCCTCACTCGCCCTTTCGCACTCTCTCCCACACTCGATCTCTCGCTATCTCTCCCTCTCTCGCCCTCTCTCCCTATCTTGCCCTCTCTCCCTCTCTCGCCCTCTCATCCTCTCTCGCCGTCTCTCCCCCTCTCTCGCCCTCTCTCTCCCTCTCTCTCTCTCTCGACCTCTCTGCCACTATCGCACTCTCTCACACACACTCCCTCTCTCACCCTCTCTCCCTCCCTCGACCTCTCTCCCTCTCTCGCCCTCTCTCTCTCTCGCTCTCTCTCCCTCTTTCGCCCTCTCGCCCTCTCCGCCTCTCTCATCCTCTCTCACCCTCTCTCGCCCACTCTCTCCCTCTCTCTCCCTCATTTCTGTCGTCCTCTCCCTCTCTCTCTCTCCCTCTCTCCTTCTCTCTTCCTCTCTCCCTCTCTCTCCCTCTCTCCCTCTCTCTCCCTCTCTCCCAGTCTGGCCCTCTCGCCCTCTCGCCGTCTCTTGCCCTCTCTCCCTCTCTTTCGCCCTCTCTCCCTCTGTCGCCGTCTCTCCCTCTCTCGCCCTCTCTCAAACGCTCTGACTCTTTCGCCCTCTCTCCCTCCTACGCCCTCTCTCCCCCTCTCACCCTCTCTCCCAGTCTTGCCCTCTCGCCCTTTCTCGCCCTCTCTGATTCTCTGGCCCTCTCTCCTTCTCGTTCGTCCTCTCTCCCTCTATCGGCCTCTCTCCCTCTCGCCCTCTCTCACACTTGCTCGCCCTCTCTCCCTCTCTTGCCCTCTGTCACTCTCTCTCGCCATCTCTCCCACTTTTGCCCTGTCTCCCTCTCTCCCGCTCTCGCCCTCTCTTCCTCTCTCGTCCTCTCTCACCCTCTCTCCCTCTTTCGCACTCTCGCCCACTTTCGCCCTCTCTCCCTCTCTCGCCCTGTCTCGCCCTATCTCCCTCTCTCGCCCTCTCTCCCTCTCTCTCCTTCTCTCCCTCTCTCGCCCTCTCTTCCCCTCTGTCCCTCTGTCCCTCTCTCGCCCTCTTTCCCGCTCTCGCACTCTCTCCCTCTCTCTCCTTCTCTCCCTCTCTCGCCCTCTCTCCCTCTCTCCCTCTCTCTCGCTGTCGCTCCCTCTCTCGCCCTCTCTCTCTCTCCTTCTCTCTCTCTCTCTCGCCCTCTCTCCCCCCTCGTCCTCTCTCCCTCTCTCGCCCTCTCTCCCTATTTTGCCCTCTCTCCCTCTCTTGCCGACCTCCACTCTCTCGGTCTCACACTCTCCCTCTCTCGCCCGACCCCTTTCTCTTGCCCTCGTTCCCTCTCTCCCTCTCTTTATCTCTCACCCTCTCTCGCCCTCTTGCCTTCTCTCCCTCTCTCGCCCATGCCCCCTCTCTCGCCCTCACTTCCTCTATCACCCTCTCTCGCCCTCTCGCCTGCTCTCCCTCTCTCTCCCTCTCGCCCTCTCTCTCTCTCACCCCCTTCTCCCTCTCTCACCTTCTCTCTCTCCACCACTTTCTCCCTCTCTCTCTCTCACACTCTGTCTCGCCCTTTCGCCCTCTCTCCCTCTCTCGCCCTCTCTCGCACACTAGCTCTCTCTCGCTCTCGCCCTCTCTCCCTCTCGCCCTCTTTCACCGTCTCATCCTCCCTCGCCCTCTCGCTCTCTCACCCTCATGCACTCTCTCGCCTTCTCTCTCTCCCTCTCTCCTTCTCTCTCCCTCTCTCGCTCTCTCTTGCCCTCTCTCCCTCTCTCCCTCGCACGCCCACTCTCCCTCTCTCGCCCTCTCTCCCTCTCTCGCCCTCTCGCCCTTTCTCACCCTATCGCACTCCCTCTCCCTCTCTCACCCTCAGTCCCTCTCTCTCTCGCCCTCTCACAATCTCTCCCTCTCCTGCCCTCTCTCTATGTCGCCCTCTCTCCATCTCTCGCTCTCTGATCCTCTCTCCGTCTCTCGCCCTCTCTCCCGCTCTTGCCCACTCTCACCCTCTCTCCCTATTTCGTCCTCTCTCCCTCTTTCGTCCTCTTGCCCTCTCTCGCCGTCTCTTGCCCTTTCTCTCCCTCTCTCCCTCTCTGACCCTCTCTCCCTCTCTCGCCCTCTTTCTTTCTCTCGCCCTCACTCCCTCTTTCACTTTGTCAGCCTCCCACCCTCTCTCACCCTCTCTCCCTCTCTAGCCGTCTCTCGCCCTCTCTCTCACACCCTCTCTCCCACTCTTTCGCCCTCTCTCCCTCTCTCGCCCTGTCTCGCCCTCTCTGCCTCTCTCGCCCTGTCTCGCCCTATCTCCCTCACTCGCCCTTTCGCACTCTCTCCCACACTCGATCTCTCGCTATCTCTCCCTCTCTCGCCCTCTCTCCCTATCTTGCCCTCTCTCCCTCTCTCGCCCTCTCATCCTCTCTCGCCGTCTCTCCCCCTCTCTCGCCCTCTCTCTCCCTCTCTCTCTCTCTCGACCTCTCTGCCACTATCGCACTCTCTCACACACACTCCCTCTCTCACCCTCTCTCCCTCCCTCGACCTCTCTCCCTCTCTCGCCCTCTCTCTCTCTCGCTCTCTCTCCCTCTTTCGCCCTCTCGCCCTCTCCGCCTCTCTCATCCTCTCTCACCCTCTCTCGCCCACTCTCTCCCTCTCTCTCCCTCATTTCTGTCGTCCTCTCCCTCTCTCTCTCTCCCTCTCTCCTTCTCTCTTCCTCTCTCCCTCTCTCTCCCTCTCTCCCTCTCTCTCCCTCTCTCCCAGTCTGGCCCTCTCGCCCTCTCGCCGTCTCTTGCCCTCTCTCCCTCTCTTTCGCCCTCTCTCCCTCTGTCGCCGTCTCTCCCTCTCTCGCCCTCTCTCAAACGCTCTGACTCTTTCGCCCTCTCTCCCTCCTACGCCCTCTCTCCCCCTCTCACCCTCTCTCCCAGTCTTGCCCTCTCGCCCTTTCTCGCCCTCTCTGATTCTCTGGCCCTCTCTCCTTCTCGTTCGTCCTCTCTCCCTCTATCGGCCTCTCTCCCTCTCGCCCTCTCTCACACTTGCTCGCCCTCTCTCCCTCTCTTGCCCTCTGTCACTCTCTCTCGCCATCTCTCCCACTTTTGCCCTGTCTCCCTCTCTCCCGCTCTCGCCCTCTCTTCCTCTCTCGTCCTCTCTCACCCTCTCTCCCTCTTTCGCACTCTCGCCCACTTTCGCCCTCTCTCCCTCTCTCGCCCTGTCTCGCCCTATCTCCCTCTCTCGCCCTCTCTCCCTCTCTCTCCTTCTCTCCCTCTCTCGCCCTCTCTTCCCCTCTGTCCCTCTGTCCCTCTCTCGCCCTCTTTCCCGCTCTCGCACTCTCTCCCTCTCTCTCCTTCTCTCCCTCTCTCCCTCTCTCGCCCTCTCTCCCTCTCTCCCTCTCTCTCGCTGTCGCTCCCTCTCTCGCCCTCTCTCTCTCTCCTTCTCTCTCTCTCTCTCGCCCTCTCTCCCCCCTCGTCCTCTCTCCCTCTCTCGCCCTCTCTCCCTATTTTGCCCTCTCTCCCTCTCTTGCCGACCTCCACTCTCTCGGTCTCACACTCTCCCTCTCTCGCCCGACCCCTTTCTCTTGCCCTCGTTCCCTCTCTCCCTCTCTTTATCTCTCACCCTCTCTCGCCCTCTTGCCTTCTCTCCCTCTCTCGCCCATGCCCCCTCTCTCGCCCTCACTTCCTCTATCACCCTCTCTCGCCCTCTCGCCTGCTCTCCCTCTCTCTCCCTCTCGCCCTCTCTCTCTCTCACCCCCTTCTCCCTCTCTCACCTTCTCTCTCTCCACCACTTTCTCCCTCTCTCTCTCTCACACTCTGTCTCGCCCTTTCGCCCTCTCTCCCTCTCTCGCACACTAGCTCTCTCTCGCTCTCGCCCTCTCTCCCTCTCGCCCTCTTTCACCGTCTCATCCTCCCTCGCCCTCTCGCTCTCTCACCCTCATGCACTCTCTCGCCTTCTCTCTCTCCCTCTCTCCTTCTCTCTCCCTCTCTCGCTCTCTCTTGCCCTCTCTCCCTCTCTCCCTCGCACGCCCACTCTCCCTCTCTCGCCCTCTCTCCCTCTCTCGCCCTCTCGCCCTTTCTCACCCTATCGCACTCCCTCTCCCTCTCTCACCCTCAGTCCCTCTCTCTCTCGCCCTCTCACAATCTCTCCCTCTCCTGCCCTCTCTCTATGTCGCCCTCTCTCCATCTCTCGCTCTCTGATCCTCTCTCCGTCTCTCGCCCTCTCTCCCGCTCTTGCCCACTCTCACCCTCTCTCCCTATTTCGTCCTCTCTCCCTCTTTCGTCCTCTTGCCCTCTCTCGCCGTCTCTTGCCCTTTCTCTCCCTCTCTCCCTCTCTGACCCTCTCTCCCTCTCTCGCCCTCTTTCTTTCTCTCGCCCTCACTCCCTCTTTCACTTTGTCAGCCTCCCACCCTCTCTCACCCTCTCTCCCTCTCTAGCCGTCTCTCGCCCTCTCTCTCACACCCTCTCTCCCACTCTTTCGCCCTCTCTCCCTCTCTCGCCCTGTCTCGCCCTCTCTGCCTCTCTCGCCCTGTCTCGCCCTATCTCCCTCACTCGCCCTTTCGCACTCTCTCCCACACTCGATCTCTCGCTATCTCTCCCTCTCTCGCCCTCTCTCCCTATCTTGCCCTCTCTCCCTCTCTCGCCCTCTCATCCTCTCTCGCCGTCTCTCCCCCTCTCTCGCCCTCTCTCTCCCTCTCTCTCTCTCTCGACCTCTCTGCCACTATCGCACTCTCTCACACACACTCCCTCTCTCACCCTCTCTCCCTCCCTCGACCTCTCTCCCTCTCTCGCCCTCTCTCTCTCTCGCTCTCTCTCCCTCTTTCGCCCTCTCGCCCTCTCCGCCTCTCTCATCCTCTCTCACCCTCTCTCGCCCACTCTCTCCCTCTCTCTCCCTCATTTCTGTCGTCCTCTCTCTCTCTCTCTCTCCCTCTCTCCTTCTCTCTTCCTCTCTCCCTCTCTCTCCCTCTCTCCCTCTCTCTCCCTCTCTCCCAGTCTGGCCCTCTCGCCCTCTCGCCGTCTCTTGCCCTCTCTCCCTCTCTTTCGCCCTCTCTCCCTCTGTCGCCGTCTCTCCCTCTCTCGCCCTCTCTCAAACGCTCTGACTCTTTCGCCCTCTCTCCCTCCTACGCCCTCTCTCCCCCTCTCACCCTCTCTCCCAGTCTTGCCCTCTCGCCCTTTCTCGCCCTCTCTGATTCTCTGGCCCTCTCTCCTTCTCGTTCGTCCTCTCTCCCTCTATCGGCCTCTCTCCCTCTCGCCCTCTCTCACACTTGCTCGCCCTCTCTCCCTCTCTTGCCCTCTGTCACTCTCTCTCGCCATCTCTCCCACTTTTGCCCTGTCTCCCTCTCTCCCGCTCTCGCCCTCTCTTCCTCTCTCGTCCTCTCTCACCCTCTCTCCCTCTTTCGCACTCTCGCCCACTTTCGCCCTCTCTCCCTCTCTCGCCCTGTCTCGCCCTCTCTGCCTCTCTCGCCCTGTCTCGCCCTATCTCCCTCTCTCGCCCTTTCGCACTCTCTCCCACTCTCGATCTCTCGCTATCTCTCCCTCTATCGCCCTCTCTCCCTCTCTCTCTCTCTCTCCCTCTCTCGCCCTCTCATCCTCTCTCGCCCTCTCTCACCCTCTCTCTCCCTCTCTCTCTCTCGACCTCTCTGCCACTATCGCACTCTCTCACCCACACTCCCTCTCTCACCCTCTCTCTGTCACTCGCCCACTCTCTCTCCCTCGACCTCTCTCCCTCTCTCGCCCTCTCTCTCTCTCGCCCTCTCTCCCTTTTTCGCCCTCTCGCCCTCTCCGCCTCTCTCTTCCTCTCTCACCCTCTCTCGCCCACTCTCTCCCTCTCTCTCCCTCATTTCTATCGCCCTCTCTCTCTCTCCCTCTCTCCCTCTCTCTCCCTCTCTCCCAGTCTTGCCCTCTCGCCCTCTCGCCGTCCCTTGCCCTCTCTCCCTCTCTTTCGCCCTCTCTCCCTCTCTCGCCGTCTCTCCCTCTCGCCCTCTCTCACACTTGCTCGCATTCTCTCCCTCTCTCACCCTCTCTCCCTCTCTTGACCTGTGTCATTCTCTCTCGCCCTCTCTCCCACTTTTGCCCTCTCTCCCTCTCTCCCGCTCTCGCCCTCTCTACCTCACTCGCTCTGTCTCGCCCTCTCTCGCTCTCTCGCCATCTCTCCCTCTTTTGCCCTATACCCCTCTCAAGCCCTCATTTCCTCCTTCGCCCTCTCTCCCCCTCATGCCTTCTCTCGCTCTCTTGCTATCTCTCCCACTTTTGTACTCTCTCCCTCTCTCGCCCTCTCTCCCTCTCTCCCTCTCTCTCGCTGTCTCTCCCTCTCTCGCCCACTCTCCCTCTTTCGCCTTCTCTCCCTCTCTCGCTCTCTCGCCCTCTCTTCCTCTCTCTCCTTCTCTCCCTCTCTCGCCCTCTCTTCCCCTCTGTCCCTCTGTCCCTCTCTCAACCTCTTTCCCGCTCTCGCACTCTCTCCCTCTCTCTCCTTCTCTCCCTCTCTCCCTCTCTCGCCCTCTCTCCCTCTCTCCCTCTCTCTCGCTGTCTCTCCCTCTCTCGCCCTCTCTCCCTCTCTCTCCTCTCCCTCTCTCGCCCTCTCTCCCCCTCTGTCCCTCTCTCCCTCTCTCGCCTTCTTTCCCGCTCTCGCACTCTCTCCCTCTCTCACCCTCTCCCCCCCCTCGTCCTCTCTCCCTCTCTCGCCCTCTCTCCCTATTTTGCCCTCTCTCCCTCTCTTGCCGACCCCCTCTCTCTTGCTCTCACTCTCTCCCTCTCTCGCCCAACCCCTTTCTCTCACCCTCGCTCCCTCTCTCCCTCTCTTCCTCTCTCACCCTCTCTCGTCCTCTTGTCTTCTCTCCCTCTGTCGCCCATGCCCCCTCTCTCGCCCTCACTTCCTCTATCACCCTCTCTCGCCCTCTCACCTGCTCTCCCTCTCTCCCTCTCTCTCCCTCTCTCCCTCTCTCCCTCTCGCCCCCTTCTCCCTCTCTCACCTTCTCTCTCTTCCCCACTTTCTCTCTCTCTCTCACACTCTGTCTCGCCCTTTCGCCCTCTCTCCCTCTCGTCCTCTCTCTGCCTCTTTCACCGTCTCATCCTCCCTCGCCCTCTCGCTCTCTCACCATCATGCACTCTCTCGCATTCTCTCTCTCCCTCTCTCGCTCTCTCTTGCCCTCTCTCCCTCGCACACCCACTTTCCCCCTCTCGCCCTCTCTCCCTCTCTCGCCCTCTCGCCCTTTCTCACCCTATCTCACTCCCTCTCCCTCTCTCACCCTCAGTCGCTCTCTCTCGCCCTCTCGCAATCTCTCCCTCTCCTGCCCGCTCTCTGTCTCTCGCCCTCTCTCCGTCTCTCGCCCTCTCTCCTGCTCTTGCCCATTCTCCCCCTCTCTCCCTATTTTGCCCTCTCTCCCTATCTCGCCCTGTCTCGCCCTCTCTGCCTCTCTCGCCCTGTCTCGCCCTATCTCCCTCTCTCGCCCTCTCTTACAATCTCGCCCACTCTCGCTCTCTCACTATCTCTCCCTCTTTTGCCCTCACTCCCTCTCAAGCCCTCATTTCCTCCTTTGCCCTCTCTCCCCCCATGCCCTCTCTCCCTCTCTCGCTTTCTCTCCCTCTTTCACCTTCTCTCCCTCTCTCGCTCTCTCGCCCTCTCTCCGTCCCTCTCCTTCTCTCCCTCTCTCGCCCTCTTTCCCGCTCTCGCCCTCTCTCCCTCTCTCTCCCTCTCTCCCCCCTTGTCCTCTCTCCCTCTCTCGCCCTCTCTCCCTCTTTTGCCCTCTCAAGCCCTCATTTCCTCCTTTGCCCTCTCTCCCCCTCATGCCCTCTCTCCCTGTCTCGCTTTCTCTCCCTCTTCTCTTCCTCTCTCCCTGTCTCGCTCTCTCTCGCTGTCTCTCCCTCTCTCTCCCACACTTCCTCTTTCACCTTCTCTCCCTCTCTCGCTCTCTCACCCTCTCTCCCTCCCTCTCCTTCTCTCCCTCTCTCGCCCTCTTTCCTGCTCTCACCCTCTCTCTCTGCCCCACTTTCTCTCTCTCTCTCTCTCACACCCAGTCTCACCCTTTCGCCCTCTCTCACCCTCTCTCGCTCACTAGCTCTCTCTCGCTCTCTCACGTTCTTGCCCTCTCTCACACTCTCTGCCTCTTTTGCCCTCTCTCCCTCCTTCACCATCTCTCCCTCACTCGCCCTCAGTCCCTCTTTTGCCCTCTCTCCCCCTCTCACCCTCTCTCACTCTCTCGCCCTCTCTCCCTCTTTCGTACTCTCTCCCTCTCATTCCCGCTCACCCTCTCTCCCTCTCTCGCTCTCTCTTGCCATCTCTCCCTCTCTCGCCCTCTCTCTCACTCTCAGCCTCTTTCACCCTCTCTCTCATTTTCGCACTATCTCCCTCTCTATTCCTCTCACTCCATCTCTCTCCCTCTCCCTTTCTCGCCCCCTATCCCGCTCTCACCCTCTCGTCCTCTCTCGCCGTCACTCGCTCTCTCTAATCCCGCGCTCCATCTCTCGCCTTCTCTTCCTATCTCGTCCTCTCTCACCCTCTCTGCCTCTTTTGTTCTCTCTCCATCTTTCGCCCTCGCTCCCTCTCTCGCCCTTTCGCCCTCTCTCCCTCTCTCGCCCTCTTCCGCATTCTCACCCACACTCGCCCTGTCTCGCTCTCTCGCCCCGCTCTGCCTCTCTTGCCCCACTCTGCCTCTCTCACCATCTCTCTCTCCCCCACTTTCGCTCTCTCTTGCCCTGTCTCACCCTTTCGCACTCTCTCCCACTCTCGATCTCTCGCCCCCTCTCCCTCTATCGCCCTCTCTCACTCTCTCGCCCTCACTCCCTCCTTCGTCCTCTCATCCTCTCTCGCCGTCTCTCGCCCTCTCTCTCCCTCTCTCTCTCTCTCGACCTCTCTGCCACTATCGCACTCTCTCACCCACACTCCCTCTCTCACCCTCTCTCCCTATCTCGCCCACTCTCTCTCCCTCGACCTCTCTCCCTCTCGCGCCCTCTCTCTCTCTCGCCCTCTCTCTCTCTTTCGCCCTCTCGCCCTCTCCGCCTCTCTCATACTCTCTCACCCTCTCTCGCCCACTCTCTCCCTCATTTCTATCGCCCTCTCTCTCTCTCTCCCTCTCTCCCTCTCTCTTCCTCTCTCCCTCTCTCTCCCTCTCTCCTAGTCTTGCCCTCTCGCCCTCTCGCCATCTCTCGCCCTCTCGCATTCTCTTGCCCTCTCTCCCTCTCCTTCGCCCTCTCTCCCTCTCTCGCTGTCTCTCTCTCTCGCCCTCTCTCCTACTTTTGCCCTGTCTCCCTCTCTCCCGCTCTCGCCCTCTCTTCCTCTCTCGTCCTCTCTCACCCTCTCTCCCTCTTTCGCACTCTCGCCCACTTTCACCCTCTCTCCCTCTCTCGCTCTGTCTCGCCCTATCTCCCTCTCTCGCCCTCTCTCGCAATCTCGCCCACTCTCGCTCTCTCACCATCTCTCCCTTTTTTGCCCTCTCTCCCTCTCAAGCCCTCATTTCCTCCTTTGCCCTGCCCCCCTCATGCGCTCTCTCCCTCTCTCGCTTTCTCTCCCTCTTACGTACTCTCTCCCTCTCTCGCCCTCTCTTCCTCTCTCCCTCTCTCGCTCTCTCGCTGTCTCTCCCTCTCTCGCCCACACTTCCTCTTTCACCTTCACTCTCTCTCGCCCTCTCTCCCTCCCTCTCCTTCTCTCCCTCTCTCTCCCTCTTTCCCGCTCTCGCCCTCTCTCCCTCTCTCACCCTCTCTCCCCCCTCGTCCTCTCTCCCTCTCTCGCCCTCTCTCTCCCTATTTTGCCCTCTCTCCCTCTCTTGCCGACCCCCACTCTCTCGCTCTAACTCTCTCCCTCACTAGCCCAACCCCTTTCTCTCGCCCTCTCTCCCGCTCTCGCCCTCTCTCCCTCACTCGCTCTGTCTCGCCCTCTCTCCCTCTCGCGCCCTCTCTCGTTCTCGCCATCTCTGCCTCTTTTGCTTTCTCTCTCTCTTACGTACTCTCTCCCTCTCTCGCCCTCTCTTCCTCTCTCCCTGTCTCGCTCTCTCTCGCTGTCTCTCCCTCTCTCGCCCACACTTCCTCTTTCACCTTCTCTCCTTTCGCTCTCTCGCCCTCTCTCCCTCTCTCTCCCTCTCTCCCCCCTTGTCCTCTCTCCCTCTCTCGCCCTCTCTCCCTCTTTTGCCCTCTCTCCCTCTCAAGCCCTAATTTCCTCCTTTGACCTCTCTCCCCCTCATGCCCTCTCTCCCTGTCTCGCTTTCTCTCCCTCTTTCGTACTCTCTCCCTGTCTCGCCCTCTCTTCCTCTCTCCCTGTCTCGCTCTCTCTCGCTGTCTCTCCCTCTCTCTCCCACACTTCCTCTTTCACCTTCTCTCCCTCTCTCATTCTCTCACCCTCTCTCCCTCCCTCTCCTTCTCTCCCTCTCTCGCCCTCTTTCCCGCTCTCGCCCTCTCTCCCTCTCTCACCCTCTCTTCCCCCTCGTCCTCTCTCCCTCTCTCGCCCTCTCTCCCTATTTTGCCCTCTCTCCCTCTCTTGCCGACCCCCACTCTCTCGCTCTCACTCTCTCCCTCTCTCGCTCAACCCCTTTCTCTCGCCCTCTCCCCCTCTCTCCCACTCTCTCCCTCTCTTCCTCTCTCACCCTCTCTCGCCCTCTTGCCTTCTCTCCCTCTCTCGCCCATGCCCCCTCTCTCGCCAACTCTTCCTCTATCACCCTCTCTCGCCCTCTCGCCTGCTCTCCCTCTCTCCCTCTCCCTCCCTCTCGCCCTCTCTCCCTTTCGCCGCTTCTCCCTCTCTCACTCTCTCTATGCCCCACTTTCTCTCTCTCTCTCTCTCTCACACCCAGTCTCACCCTTTCACCCTCTCTCACCCTCTCTCGCTCACTAGCTCTCTTTCGCTCTCTCGCCTTCTTGCCCTCTCACACACTCTCTGCCTCTTTCGCCCTCTCTCCCTCCTTCTCCCTCTCTCCCTCACTCGCCCTCACTCCCTCTTTTGCCCTCTCTCCCCCTCTCACCCTCTCTCACTCTCTTGCCCTCTCTCCCTCTTTCGTACTCTCTCCCTCTCATTCCCGCTCACCGTCTCTCCCTCTCTCGCTCTCTCTTGCCATCTCTCCCTCTCTCGCCCTCTCTCTCACTCTCAGCCTCTTTCACCCTCTCTCCCATTTTCGCCCTCTCTCCCTCTCTATTCCTCTCACTCCATCTCTCTCCCTCTCCCTCTCTCGCCCTCTTTCCCACTCTCACCCTCTCATCCTCTCTCGCCGTCACTCGCTCTCTCTAATCCCGCGCTCCATCTCTCGCTTTCTCTTCCTATCTCGTCCTCTCTCACCCTCTCTGCCTCTTTTGTTCTCTCTCCATCTTTCGCCCTCGCTCCCTCTCTCGCCCTTTCGCCCTCTCTCCCTCTCTCGCCCTCTTTCGCATTCTCACCCACACTTGCCCTGTCTCGCTCTCTCGCCCCGCTCTGCCTCTCTTGCCCCACTCTGCCTTTCTCGCCATCTCTCTCTCCCCCACTTTCGCTCTCTCTTGCCCTGTCTCGCCCTTTCGCACTCTCTCCCACTCTCGATCTCTCGCCCCCTCTCCCTCTATCGCCCTCTCTCCCTCTCTCGCCCTCACTCCCTCCTTCGTCCTCTCATCCTCTCTCGCCGTCTCTCCCCCTCTCTCTCTCTCCCTCTCTCTCTCTCGACCTCTCTGCCACTATCGCACTCTCTCACCCACACTTCCTCTCTTACCATCTCTCCCTATCTCGCCCACTCTCTCTCCCTCGACCTCTCTCCCTCTCGCGCCCTCTCTCTCTCTCGCCCTCTCTCTCTCTTTCGCCCTCTTGCCCTCTCCGCCTCTCTCATCCTCTCTCACCCTCTCTCGCCCACTCTCTCCCTCTCTCTCCCTCATTTCTATCGCCCTCTCTCTCTCTCTCCCTCTCTCCCTCTCTCTTCCTCTCTCCCTCTCTCTCCCTCTCTCTCCCTATCTCCCAGTCTTGCCCTCTCGCCCTCTCGCCCTCTCTCATTCTCTTGCCCTCTCTCCCTCTCTTTCGCCCTCTCTCACTCTCTCGCCGTCTCTCCCTCTCGCCCTCTCTCACACTTGCTCGCCCTCTCTCCCTCTCTCACCCTCTCTCCCTCTCTTGCCCTCTGTCACTCTCTCTCGCCCTCTCTCCCACTTTTGCCCTGTCTCCCTCTCTCCCGCTCTCGCCCTCTCTTCCTCTCTCGTCCTCTCTCACCCTCTCTCACCCTTTCGCACTCTCTCCCACTCTCGATCTCTCGCCCCCTCTCCCTCTATCGCCCTCTCTCCCTCTCTCGCCCTCACTCCCTCCTTCGCCCTCTCATCCTCTCTCGCCGTCTCTCGCCCTCTCTCTCCCTCTCTCTCTCTCTCAACCTCTCTGCCACTATCGCACTCTCTCACCCACACTCCCTCTCTCACCCTCTCTCCCTATCTCGCCCACTCTCTCTCCCTCGACCTCTCTCCCTCTCGCGCCCTCTCTCTCTCTCGCCCTCTCTCTCTCTTTCGCCCTCTCGCCCTCTAAGCCTCTCTCATACTCTCTCACCCTCTCTCGCCCACTCTCTCCCTCATTTCTATCGCCCTCTCTCTCTCTCTCCCTCTCTCCCTCTCTCTTCCTCTCTCCCTCTCTCTCCCTCTCTCCCAGTCTTGCCCTCTCGCCCTCTCGCCATCTCTCGCCCTCTTGCATTCTCTTGCCCTCTCTCCCTCTCCTTCGCCCTCTCTCCCTCTCTCGCTGTCTCTCTCTCTCGCCCTCTCTCCTACTTTTGCCCTGTCTCCCTCTCTCCCGCTCTCGCCCTCTCTTCCTTTCTCGTCCTCTCTCACCCTCTCTCCCTCTTTCGCACTCTCGCCCACTTTCACCCTCTCTCCCTCTCTCGCTCTGTCTCGCCCTATCTCCCTCTCTCGCCCTCTCTCGCAATCTCGCCCACTCTCGCTCTCTCACCATCTCTCCCTCTTTTGCCCTCTCTCCCTCTCAAGCCCTCATTTCCTCCTTTGCCCTCCCCCCCCTCATGCGCTCTCTCCCTCTCTCGCTTTCTCTCCCTCTTACGTACTCTCTCCCTCTCTCGCCCTCTCTTCCTCTCTCCCTCTCTCGCTCTCTCTCGCTGTCTCTCCCTCTCTCGCCCACACTTCCTCTTTCACCTTCACTCTCTTTCGCCCTCTCTCCCTCCTTCGCCCTCTCTCCCTCACTCGCCCTCACTCCCTCTTTTGCCCTCTCTCCCCCTCTCACCCTCTCTCACTCTCTTGCCCTCTCTCCCTCTTTCGTACTCTCTCCCTCTCATTCCCGCTCACCGTCTCTCCCTCTCTCGCTCTCTCTTGCCATCTCTCCCTCTCTCGCCCTCTCTCTCACTCTCAGCCTCTTTCACCCTCTCTCCCATTTTCGCCCTCTCTCCCTCTCTATTCCTCTCACTCCATCTCTCTCCCTCTCCCTCTCTCGCCCTCTTTCCCACTCTCACCCTCTCATCCTCTCTCGCCGTCACTCGCTCTCTCTAATCCCGCGCTCCATCTCTCGCTTTCTCTTCCTATCTCGTCCTCTCTCACCCTCTCTGCCTCTTTTGTTCTCTCTCCATCTTTCGCCCTCGCTCCCTCTCTCGCCCTTTCGCCCTCTCTCCCTCTCTCGCCCTCTTCCGTATTCTCACCCACACTTGCCCTGTCTCGCTCTCTCGCCCCACACTGCCTCTCTTGCCCCACTCTGCCTTTCTCGCCATCTCTCTCTCCCCCACTTTCGCTCTCTCTTGCCCTGTCTCGCCCTTTCGCACTCTCTCCCACTCTCGATCTCTCGCCCCCTCTCCCTCTATCGCCCTCTCTCGCTCTCTCGCCCTCACTCCCTCCTTTGTCCTCTCATCCTCTCTCGCCGTCTCTCCCCCTCTCTCTCTCTCCCTCTCTCTCTCGACCTCTCTGCCACTATCGCACTCTCTCACCCACACTTCCTCTCTTACCATCTCTCCCTATCTCGCCCACTCTCTCTCCCTCGACCTCTCTCCCTCTCGCGCCCTCTCTCTCTCTCGCCCTCTCTCTCTCTTTCGCCCTCTTGCCCTCTCCGCCTCTCTCATCCTCTCTCACCCTCTCTCGCCCACTCTCTCCCTCTCTCTCCCTCATTTCTATCGCCCTCTCTCTCTCTCTCCCTCTCTCCCTCTCTCTTCCTCTCTCCCTCTCTCTCCCTATCTCCCAGTCTTGCCCTCTCGCCCTCTCGCCCTCTCTCATTCTCTTGCCCTCTCTCCCTCTCTTTCGCCCTCTCTCACTCTCTCGCCGTCTCTCCCTCTCGCCCTCTCTCACACTTGCTCGCCCTCTCTCCCTCTCTCACCCTCTCTCCCTCTCTTGCCCTCTGTCACTCTCTCTCGCCCTCTCTCCCACTTTTGCCCTGTCTCCCTCTCTCCCGCTCTCGCCCTCTCTTCCTCTCTCGTCCTCTCTCACCCTCTCTCACCCTTTCGCACTCTCTCCCACTCTCGATCTCTCGCCCCCTCTCCCTCTATCGCCCTCTCTCCCTCTCTCGCCCTCACTCCCTCCTTCGCCCTCTCATCCTCTCTCGCCGTCTCTCGCCCTCTCTCTCCCTCTCTCTCTCTCTCGACCTCTCTGCCACTATCGCACTCTCTCACCCACACTCCCTCTCTCACCCTCTCTCCCTATCTCGCCCACTCTCTCTCCCTCGACCTCTCTCCCTCTCGTGCCCTCTCGCTCTCTCACCATCTCTCCCTCTTTTGCCCTCTCTCCCTCTCAAGCCCTCATTTCCTCCTTTGCCCTCCCCCCCCTCATGCGCTCTCTCCCTCTCTCGCTTTCTCTCCCTCATACGTACTCTCTCCCTCTCTCGCCCTCTCTTCCTCTCTCCCTCTCTCGCTCTCTCGCTGTCTCTCCCTCTCTCGCCCACACTTCCTCTTTCACCTTCACTCTCTCTCGCCCTCTCTCCCTCCCTCTCCTTCTCTCCCTCTCTCTCCCTCTTTCCCGCTCTCGCCCTCTCTCCCTCTCTCACCCTCTCTCCCCCCTCGTCCTCTCTCCCTCTCTCGCCCTCTCTCTCCCTATTTTGCCCTCTCTCCCTCTCTTGCCGACCCCCACTCTCTCGCTCTAACTCTCTCCCTCACTAGCCCAACCCCTTTCTCTCGCCCTCTCTCCCGCTCTCGCCCTCTCTCCCTCACTCGCTCTGTCTCGCCCTCTCTCCCTCTCGCGCCCTCTCTCGTTCTCGCCATCTCTGCCTCTTTTGCTTTCTCTCTCTCTTACGTACTCTCTCCCTCTCTCGCCCTCTCTTCCTCTCTCCCTGTCTCGCTCTCTCTCGCTGTCTCTCCCTCTCTCGCCCACACTTCCTCTTTCACCTTCTCTCCTTTCGCTCTCTCGCCCTCTCTCCCTCTCTCTCCCTCTCTCCCCCCTTGTCCTCTCTCCCTCTCTCGCCCTCTCTCCCTCTTTTGCCCTCTCTCCCTCTCAAGCCCTAATTTCCTCCTTTGACCTCTCTCCCCCTCATGCCCTCTCTCCCTGTCTCGCTTTCTCTCCCTCTTTCGTACTCTCTCCCTGTCTCGCCCTCTCTTCCTCTCTCCCTGTCTCGCTCTCTCTCGCTGTCTCTCCCTCTCTCTCCCACACTTCCTCTTTCACCTTCTCTCCCTCTCTCATTCTCTCACCCTCTCTCCCTCCCTCTCCTTCTCTCCCTCTCTCGCCCTCTTTCCCGCTCTCGCCCTCTCTCCCTCTCTCACCCTCTCTTCCCCCTCGTCCTCTCTCCCTCTCTCGCCCTCTCTCCCTATTTTGCCCTCTCTCCCTCTCTTGCCGACCCCCACTCTCTCGCTCTCACTCTCTCCCTCTCTCGCTCAACCCCTTTCTCTCGCCCTCTCCCCCTCTCTCCCACTCTCTCCCTCTCTTCCTCTATCACCCTCTCTCGCCCTCTTGCCTTCTCTCCCTCTCTCGCCCATGCCCCCTCTCTCGCCAACTCTTCCTCTATCACCCTCTCTCGCCCTCTCGCCTGCTCTCCCTCTCTCCCTCTCCCTCCCTCTCGCCCTCTCTCCCTTTTGCCGCTTCTCCCTCTCTCACCCTCTCTCTATGCCCCACTTTCTCTCTCTCTCTCTCTCTCACACCCAGTCTCACCCTTTCGCCCTCTCTCACCCTCTCTCGCTCACTAGCTCTCTCCCGCTCTCTCGCCTTCTTGCCCTCTCACACACTCTCTGCCTCTTTCGCCCTCTCTCCCTCACTCGCCCTCACTCCCTCTTTTGCCCTCTCTCCCCCTCTCACCCTCTCTCACTCTCTTGCCCTCTCTCCCTCTTTCGTACTCTCTCCCTCTCATTCCCGCTCACCATCTCTCCCTCTCTCGCTCTCTCTTGCCATCTCTCCCTCTCTCGCCCTCTCTCTCACTCTCAGCCTCTTTCACCCTCTCTCCCATTTTCGCCCTCTCTCCCTCTCTATTCCTCTCACTCCATCTCTCTCCCTCTCCCTCTCTCGCCCTCTTTCCCACTCTCACCCTCTCATCCTCTCTCGCCGTCACTCGCTCTCTCTTATCCCGCGCTCCATCTCTCGCTTTCTCTTCCTATCTCGTCTTCTCTCACCCTCTCTGCCTCTTTTGTTCTCTCTCCATCTTTCGCCCTCGCTCCCTCTCTCGCCCTTTCGCCCTCTCTCCCTCTCTCGCCCTCTTCCGCATTCTCACCCACACTTGCCCTGTCTCGCTCTCTCGCCCCACACTGCCTCTCTTGCCCCACTCTGCCTTTCTCGCCATCTCTCTCTCCCCCACTTTCGCTCTCTCTTGCCCTGTCTCGCCCTTTCGCACTCTCTCCCACTCTCGATCTCTCGCCCCCTCTCCCTCTATCGCCCTCTCTCGCTCTCTCGCCCTCACTCCCTCCTTCGTCCTCTCATCCTCTCTCGCCGTCTCTCCCCCTCTCTCTCTCTCCCTCTCTCTCTCTCGACCTCTCTGCCACTATCGCACTCTCTCACCCACACTTCCTCTCTTACCATCTCTCCCTATCTCGCCCACTCTCTCTCCCTCGACCTCTCTCCCTCTCGCGCCCTCTCTCTCTCTCGCCCTCTCTCTCTCTTTCGCCCTCTTGCCCTCTCCGCCTCTCTCATCCTCTCTCACCCTCTCTCGCCCACTCTCTCCCTCTCTCTCCCTCATTTCTATCGCCCTCTCTCTCTCTCTCCCTCTCTCCCTCTCTCTTCCTCTCTCCCTCTCTCTCCCTCTCTCTCCCTATCTCCCAGTCTTGCCCTCTCGCCCTCTCTCATTCTCTTGCCCTCTCTCCCTCTCTTTCGCCCTCTCTCACTCTCTCGCCGTCTCTCCCTCTCGCCCTCTCTCACACTTGCTCGCCCTCTCTCCCTCTCTCACCCTCTCTCCCTCTCTTGCCCTCTGTCACTCTCTCTCGCCCTCTCTCCCACTTTTGCCCTGTCTCCCTCTCTCCCGCTCTCGCCCTCTCTTCCTCTCTCGTCCTCTCTCACCCTCTCTCCCTCTTTCGCACTCTCGCCCACTTTCGCCCTCTCTCCCTCTCTCGCTCTGTCTCACCCTATCTCCCTATCTCGCCCTCTCTTGCAATCTCGCCCACTCTCGCTCTCTCGCCATCTCTCCCTCTTTTGCCCTCTCTCCCTCTCAAGCCCTCATTTCCTCCTTTGCCCTCTCTCCCCTTCATGCCCTCTCTCCCTCTCTCGCTTTCTCTCCCTCTTACGTACTCTCTCCCTCTCTCGCCCTCTCTTCCTCTCTCCCTCTCTCGCTCTCACTCGCTGTCTCTCCCTCTCTCGCCCACACTTCCTCTTTCACCTTCTCTCTCTCTCTCGCCCTCTCTCCCTCCCTCTCCTTCTCTCCCTCTCTCTCCCTCTTTCCCGCTCTCGCCCTCTCTCCCTCTCTCACCCTCTCTCCCCCCTCGTCCTCTCTCCCTCTCTCGCCCTCTCTCTCCCTATTTTGCCCTCTCTCCCTCTCTTACCGACCCCCACTCTCTCGCTCTAACTCTCTCCCTCACTCGCCCAACCCCTTTCTCTCGCCCTCTCACCCGCTCTCGCCCTCTCTCCCTCACTCGCTTTGTCTCGCCCTCTCTCCCTCTCGCGCCCTCTCTCGCTCTCGCCATCTCTCCCTCTTTTGCCCTCTACCCCTCTCAAGCCCTCATTTCCTCCTTCGCCCTCTCTCCCCCTCATGCCCTCTCTCGCTCTCTCGCTTTCTCTCCCACTTTCATACTCTCTCCCTCTCTCGCCCTCTCTCCCTCTCTCCCTCTCTCTCGCTGTCTCTCCCTCTCTCGCCCACTCTCCCTCTTTCGCCGTCTCTCCCTCTCTCGCTCTCTCGCCCTCTCTCCCTCTCTCTCCTTCTCTCCCTCTCTCGCCCTCTCTTCCCCTCTGTCCCTCCGTCCCTCTCTCACCCTCTTTCCCACTCTCACACTCTCTCCCTCTCTCTCCTTCTCTCCCTCTCTCCCTCTCTCCCTCTCTCTCGCTGTCTCTCCCTCTCTCTCCCTCTCTCGCCCTCTCTCTCCCTCTCTCTCCTTCTCTCCCTCTCTCGCCCTCTCTCCCCCTCTGTCCCTCTCTCCCTCTCTCACCCTCTTTCCCGCTCTCGCACTCTCTCCCTCTCTCACCCTCTCTCCCCTCTCGACCTCTCTCCCTCTCTCGCCCTCTCTCCCTATTTTACCCTCTCCCCCTCTCTTGCCGACCCCCACTCTCTCGCACTCTCTCCCTCTCTCTCCTTCTCTCCCTCTCTCCCTCTCTCCCTCTCTCTCGCTGTCTCTCCCTCTCTCTCCCTCTCTCGCCCTCTCTCTCCCTCTCTCTCCTTCTCTCCCTCTCTCGCCCTCTCTCCCCCTCTGTCCCTCTCTCCCTCTCTCGCCCTCTTTCCCGCTCTCGCACTCTCTCCCTCTCTCACCCTCTCTCCCCTCTCGTCCTCTCTCCCTCTCTCGCCCTCTCTCCCTATTTTGCCCTCTCTCCCTCTCTTGCCGACCCCCACTCTCTCGCTCTCACTCTCTCTCTCTCTCGCCCAACCCCTTTCTCTCGCCCTCGCTCCCTCTCTCCTCCTCTCTCCCTCTCTTCCTCTCTCACCCTCTCTCGCCCTCTTGCCTTCTCTCCCTCTGTCACCCATGCCCCCTCTCTCACCCTCACTTCCTCTATCACCCTCTCTCGCCCTCTCGCCTGCTCTCCCTCTCTCCCTCTCTCTCCCTCTCGCCCTCTCTCCCTCTCTCGCCCCCTTCTCCCTCTCTCACCCTCTCTCTCTCCCCCACTTTCTCTCTCTCTCTCTCTCTCTCACACTCTGTCTCGCTCTCTCGCCCTCTCTCCCTCTCGCCCTCTCTCTGCCTCTTTCACCGTCTCATCCTCCCTCGTCCTCTCGCTCTCTCACCCTCATGCACTCTCTCGCCTTCTCTCTCTCCCTCTCTCGCTCTCTCTTGCCCTCTCTCCCTCTCTCCCTCGCACGCCCTCTCACCCTTTCTCACCCTATCTCACTCCCTCTCCCTCTCTCACCCTCAGTCCCTCTCTCTCTCATCCTCTTGCAATCTCTCCCTCTCCTGCCCTCTCTCCATGGCGCCCTCTCTCCGTCTCTCGCTCTCTGATCCTCTCTCCGTCTCTCCCCCTCTCTCCCGCTCTTGCCCACTCTCACCCTCTCTCCCTATTTCGCCCTCTCTCCCTCTTTCGTCCTCTTGCCCTCTCTCACCGTCTCTTGCCCTTTCTCTCCCTCTCTCCCTCCCTCACCCTCTCTCCCTCTCTCGCCCTCTTTCTTTCTCTCGCCCTCACTCCCTCTTTCGCTTTGTCAGCCTCCCACCCTCTCTCACCCTCTCTCCCACTCTTTCGCCCTCACTCCCTCTCTCGCCCTCTCTGCCTCTCTCTTGCCACTTCTCCCTCTTTTGCCCTCTCGCCCTCTCTTGCCCTCTCTCCCTCTCTCGCCCTCTCTCCCTCTCTCGCCCTCTCGCCCTCTTTAATACTCTCTCCCTCTCTCGTCGTCTCTCCCTCTCTCACCCTCTCTCCCTCTCTCGCCCTCTCTCAAACTCTCTGCCTCTTTCACCCTCTCTACCGCCTACGCCTTCTCTCCCCCTCTCACCCTCTCTCCCAGTCTTACCCTCTCGCCCTCTCGCCCTTTCTCGCCCTCTCTCATTCTCTGGCCCTCTCTCCTTCTCTTTCACCCTCTCTCCCTCTATCGGCCTCTCTCCCTCTTGCCCTCTCTCACACTTGCTCGCCCTGTCGCCCTCCCTCCCGCTCTCGCCCTCTCTTCCTCTCTCGTCCTCTCTCACCCTCTCTCCCTCTTTCGCACTCTCGCCCACTTTCGCCCTCTCTCCCTCTCTCGCTCTGTCTCGCCCTATCTCCCTCTCTCGCCCTCTCTTGCAATCTCGCCCACTCTCGCGCTCTCGCCATCTCTCCCTCTTTTGACCTCTCTCCCTCTCAAGCCCTCATTTCCTCCTTTTCCCTCTCTCCCCCTCATGCCCTCTCTTCCTCTCTCGCTTTCTCTCTCTCTTAAGTACTCTCTCCCTCTCTCGCCCTCTCTTCCTCTCTCTCCTTCTCTTCCTCTCTCTCCCTCTTTCCCGCTCTCGCTCTCTCTCCCTCTCTTACCCTCTCTCCCACTCGTCCTCTCTCCCTCTCTCGCCCTCTCTCTCCCTATTTTGCCCTCTCTCCCTCTCTTGCCGACCCCCACTCTCTCGCTCTCACTCTCTCTCTCTCTCGCCCAACCCCTTTCTCTCGCCCTCTCCCCCTCTCTCCCCCTCTCTCCCTCTCTTCCTCTATCACCCTCTCTCGCCCTCTTGCCTTCTCTCCCTCTCTCGCCCATGCCCCCTCTCTCATCAACTCTTCCTCTATCACCCTCTCTCGCCCTCTCGCCTGCTCTCCCTCTCTCCCTCTCCCTCCCTCTCGCCCTCTCTCCCTTTCGCCCCTTCTCCCTCTCTCACCCTCTCTCTCTGCCCCACTTTCTCTCTCTCTCTCTCACACCCAGTCTCGCCCTTTCGCCCTCTCTCCCTCTCTCGCCCTCTCTCGCTCACTAGCACTCTCTCGCTCTCTCGCCCTCTTGCCCTCTCTCACACTCTCTGCCTCTTTCGCCCTCTCTCCCTCCTTCGCCCTCTCTCCCTCACTCGCCCTCACTCCCTCTTTTGCCCTCTCTCCCCCTCTCACCCTCTCTCACTCTCTCGCCCTCTCTCCCTCTTTTGCCCTCTCTCCCCCTCTCACCCTCTCTCACTCTCTCGCCCTCTCTCCCTCTTTCGTACTCTCTCCCTCTCATTCCCACTCACCCTCTCTCCCTCTCTCGCCCACTCTCCCCCACTCAGCATCTCTCCCTCTCTCCCTCTCTCTACCCCTCTCAGCATCTCTCCCTCTCTCCCTCTCTCTCCCTCTCTCCCTCTTTTGCCCTCTCTCCCTCTATCACCCTCTCTCCCTCTCTGGCCTACCCTCACTCACTCGCTCTCACTCTCTCTCTGTCTCGCCCAACCCCTTTCTCTCTCCCTCTCTCCCCCTCTACCTCTCTCACCCTTTCTCGCCCTCTTGCCTTCTCTCCCTCTCTCGCCCACGCCCCGTCTCTCGCCCTCTATTCCTCTCTCACCCTATCGCACTCACTCTCCCTCTCTCTCCCTCACTCCCTCTCTCTTTCGTCCTCTCGCACTCTCTCCCTCTCCCGCCCTCTCTCCCTCTCTCTCCCTCTCATCCTCTCTCGCCCTCTCTCGCCCTCTCTCTCCCTCTTTCGCCTACTCTCCCTCTCTCATCCTCTTGCCCTCTCTTGCCATCTCTCACCCTTTCTCTCCCTCTCTCCCTCTCTTGCTCTCTCTCCCTCTCTCGCCCTCACGCCCACTTTCGCCCTCTCGCCCTCTTTCGCCCTCTCTCCATCTCTCGCCCTCTCTTGCCCTCTGTCCCTCTTTTGCCTTCTCTCCCTCTCTCACCCTCACTCCCTCCTTCGCCCTCTCTCCCCTATCTCCCTCTCTCCCTCTCTTGCCCTCTCTCCCTCTCTCGGACTCTCTCTCCAGCTCTCGCACTCTCTTCTCCTCTCGCCCTCTCTCTCGCCCTCTATCTCTCTTCCGCCTCTTTCATCCTCTCAACTACTTTTGCCCTCTCTCCCTCTCTCTCTCCCTCTCTTGCTCTCTCTTGCCCTCTCTCCCTCTCTCGCCCACTCTCCCTCTCTCGCCCTCTTTTCCTCTCTCACTCTCTCTTGCCCTCTCTCTATCGCCCACTCTCCCACTCTCGCCCTTTCTCCCTCTCTAGCCCTCTCTCCCTCTCTTGCCCTTTCTCATCCACTCTCCCTCTCTTGCCCTCTCTCCCTCATTCGCCCTCTGTCCCTCTCTCCCTCTCTTGCCCTTTCTCGTCCACTCTCCCTCTCTTGCCCTCTCTCCCTCATTCACCCTCTATCCCTCTCTCCCTCTCTTGCACTTTCTCCCTCTCTCGCCCTCTCTCCCTCTCTCACACTCTCTCCCTCTTTCACCCTCTCTCCCTCTCTCTTGCTCTCTCTTGCCCTCACTCCCTCTCTCGCCCACTCTTGCTCTCTCGCGCTCTCTCCCTCTTTCTCGCTCTCTCTTGCCCTCACTCCCTCTCTCGCCCACTCTAGCTCTCTCGCCCTCTCTCCCTCTCTCACATTCTCGCCCTCTCTCACACTCCCTGGCTCTTTCGCCTCTGTCCAACTCTCACCCTCTCTCGCCCTCTCTCCCTCTTTTGCCCTCTCTCTCTCTCTCGCCCTCACTCCCTCCTTCGACCTCTCTCTCTATATCACTCTGTCTCGCCCTCTATCTCTTGCCCACTCTCCCTCTCTCGCACTCTCTCTCCCTCTCTCGCCCTCTCGCCCACTCTCACACTCTTTGCCTCTTTCACCCTCTCTCCCACTTTCGCCTTCACTCCCTCTCTCTATCCTCTCTCGCTCTCTTTCGCCCTCTCTCCCTCTCTCAATCTCACTCTCTGCCTCCATCTCTCTCTCGCCCACTCGCCCTCTCTCGCCCTCTCTCCCTCTCTCGCCCTCTCGCACTCTTTCGCCTTCTCTCCCTCTTTTGCCCTCTCTCCCACTCTCGCCCGCACTCCCTCCTTCGCCCTCTCTCCCCCATCGCCCTCTCTCCCTCTCTCGCCCTCTCTCCCTCTCTCGCCCTCTCTCCCTCTCTCGCACTTTCTCTCCCGCTATCGCACTCTCTTCTCCTCTGCCCTATCTCCCTCTCTCGCCCTCTATCCCTCTCTCCCTTTCTCTCCATCTCTTGCCTTCTCTCCCGCTCTCGCCCTCTCTCATCCTCTCTCCCTCCTTCGCCCTCTCTCCCTCACTTACACTCACTCCCTCATTTGCCCTCTCTCCCCCTCTCACACTCTCTCACTCTCTCGCCCTCTCTCCCTGTCTCACTATCTCCCTCTCACGCCCGCTCTCCCTCTCTCCCTCTGTCCCACTCTCCCTGTCTCGCCCTCTCGTCCTCTCTCACACTCTCTGCCTCTTTCACCCTCTCTCCCTCTTTTGCCCTCTCTCCCTCTCTCGCCCTCATTCCCTCCTTCGCCCTCTCTCTCCCTATCACCCTCTCTCACTCTCTCTCACCCTCTCTCTCTTGCCCACTCTCCCCCTCTCACCCTCTCTCTCTCTCTCGCCCTCTCTTGTCCTCTCTCCCTCTCTAGCCCTCTCACCCGCTCTCGCCCTCTCTCCCTCTCTCGTCCTCTCTATCTCTGGCTCTCTCGCCCACTGTCCCTCTCTCGCCCTCTCGCCCACTCTCCCTCTCTCGCCCTCGCTCCATCTCTCGCCCTCTCTCGCCCTCATTCCCTACTTCAACCTCTCTGCCCTATCACCCTCTCTCCCTCTCTCTCCCTCTCTCCCACTCTCGCCCTCTCTCTCTCGCTCGCCTTCCCGCCCTCTCTCGCCCTCTCTCCCTCTCTCACCCTCTGTAACTCTCTCACGTCCTCTCTCCCTCTTTCTCCCTCTCTCTCGCTCTCGCCATCAATCCCTCTTTCGCCCTCTCACCCTCTGTCGCCCTCTCGCCCTCTCTCCATCTCTCCCTCTCGCCCTCTCTCCCTCTCTCGCCCTCTCTCCTTCTTTTGCCCTCTCTCCCTCTACCACCCTCTCTCCCTCTCTGACCTACTCCCACTCTCTCGCTCTCACTCTCTCGCTCTCTCACCCAACCCCTTTCTATCGCCCTCTCTCATCCGCTCTTGCCCTCTTGCCTTCTCTCCCTCTCTCGCCCATGCCTCCTCTCTCACCCTCTCTTCCTCTCTCACCCTCTCTCGCCCTCTCGCCTGCTTGCCCCCTCTCCCTCCCTCGCTCTCTCTCCCTCTCTCACCCACTCTCCCGCTCTCAACCTCTCTAACTCGCCCTCTCGCACTGTCTCCCTCTCCCACCCTCTCTCCATCTCGCCCTCTCTCGCCCTCTCTCGCCCTCTCTCGCCCTCTCTCTCCCTCTCTCCGTCTCTCGCCCTCTCTCCCACTCTCGCCCTCTTTCGCCCTCTCTCCCTCTTTCGCACTCTCTCCCTCTCTCGTCCTCTTTCCCGCTCTCGCCGTCTCTCGCCCTTCCTCCACTCTCTCCCTCTCTCGTCCTCTCTCCCTCTCTCACACTCTTCCTTTCTCTCGCCCTCTCTCCCTCTTTCGCTTTCTCAGCCTCGCACCCTCTCTCACCCTCTCTCCCTCTCTCGCCTTCTCTCGCCCTCTCTCTCTCTCGCCCTCTCTCCCTATCTTTCACCCTCTCTCCCTCTCTTGCCCTCTCTCCCTCTCCATCTCTCTCGCAATTGCTCGCCCTCTCTCCCTCTCTGCCCTCTCGCCCTCTTTCGCCCTCTCTCTCTCTCACCCTCTCTCCCTCTCTCGCATTCTCTCCCTCTCTCCCTCTCTCGTGCTGTCTTGCCATCTCTCCCTCTCTCACCCACTCTCCCTCTTTCACCTTCTCTCCCTCTCTCGCTCTCGCCCCTCTCTCTCTCTCTCCCTCTCTCCCTCTCTCGCCCTCTCTCGCACACAAACTCTCTCTCGCTCTCTCGCCCTCTCTCTCTTGCACTCTCTCTGCCTCTTTCACCGTCTCATCCTCCCTCGCCCTCTCGCTCTCTTTCGACCTAACGCACTCTCTCGCCTTCTCTCTCTCTCGCCCTCTCTCTCCCTCTCTACTGCTCTCCCCCTCTCTAACTCTCTCTCTCACCCTCTCTCTCTCTCACCCTCTCTCTCTCGCCCTCTCTCTCCCTCTCTACTGCTCTCCCCCTCTCTAACTCTCTCTCTCACCCTCTCTCTCTCTCACCCTCTCTCTCTCGCCCTCTCTCCCTCTCTCGCCGTCTCACCCTCTCTCATCCTCTCTAACTCTCACTCTCGCCCTCTCTCCCTAGCGCCCTCTCTCCCTCTCTCGCCCTCTCTCACCCACTCTCCGTCTCCCGCCCTCTCTCCTGCTCTCGCCCTCTCTGACCCTCTCTCCCTCTTTCGCCCTCTCTCCTTCGTTCGTCCACTCTCCCTCTTTCTCCCTCTCTATCTCTCTCATCCTCTTCCCCTCTCTCGTCGTCTCTCGCCCTTTCTCGCCCTCTCTTTCTCTCGTCCTCTCCCTCCTCTCTTTCTCTCGCCCTCTCTCCCTCTCTTTTGCCCTCTCTCCCTCTCTCGCCGTCTCTCCATCTCCCACTCTCTCGCACTTGCTCGCCCTCTCACCCTTTCTGCCCTCTCTCCCACTCTCACCCGCTCTCTCTTTCTCTCGCGCTCTTGAACTCTCTCGCCCTCACTCCCTCTCTCGCCCTCTCTCCCTCTCTCTTGCCACCTCTCCCTCATTCGCCCACTCGCCCTCTTTCACCCTCTCTCGCCATCTCTCCCTCTTTCGCCCTCACTCCCTCTCCCACGCTTTCGCCCTCTCTCCCTCTCTCGCCCTCTCTCACCCCCTCTGCCTCTCTCGCCCTCTCTCTCTCCCCACTTTCTCTCTCTATCTCTCTCTCCCTGTCTCGACCTTTCGACCTCTCTCCCTCTCTTGCCGTCTCTCGCTCTCTCGCCCTCTCTCCCGCTCGCCCTCTCTCTGACTCTCTCTCCATCTCAACCACCCTCGCCCTCTCGCTATCTCTCGCCCTCACGCCCACATTAACTCTCTCTCTCGTCCTCTCTCCTTCTCGCCCTCTCTCCCTCCCTTGCCCTCTCTCGCCCTATGGCACTCACTCTCCCTCTCTCGCCCTCACTCCCTCTCTCTTGCCCTCTCTCCCTCTCTCGCTTTCTCTTGCCCTCTCCCCCTCTCTCGCCCACTCTCACTCTCTCACCCTCTTTCGTACTCACTCCCTCTCTCGTTGTCTCTCCCTCTCTCGCCCTCGTTCCCTCTCTCGCCCTCTCTCAAACTCTCTGACTCTTTCACCCTCTCTCCCTCCTACGCCCTCTCTCCCCCTCTCACTCTCTCTCCCAGTCTTGCCCTCTCACCCTCTCGCCCTTTCTCGCCCTCTCTCATTCTCTGGCCCTCTCTCCTTCTCTTTCGCCCTCTCTCCCTCTATCGGCCTCTCTCCCTCTCGCCCTCTCTCACACTTGCTCGCCCTCTCTCCCTCTCTCACCCTCTCTCCATCTCTTGCCCTCTGTCACTCTCTCTTGCCCTCTCTCCCACTTTCGCCCTCTCTCCCGCACTCGCCCTCTCTTCCTCTCTCGTCCTCTCTCACCCTCTCTCCCTCTTTCGCACTCTCGCCCACTTTCGCCCTCTCTCCCTCTCTCGCCCACTTTCGCCCTCTCTCCCTCTCTCACCCTCTCTCCCCCCTCGTCCTCTCTCCCTCTCTCGCCCTCTCTCCCTATTTTGCCCTCTCTCCCTCTCTTGCCGACCCCCACTCTCCTGCTCTCACTCTCTCCCTCTCTCGCCCAACCCCTTTCTCTCACCCTCTCTCCCTCTCTCCTCCTCTCTCCCTCTCTTCCTCTCTCACCCTCTCTCGCCCTCTTGCCTTCTCTCCCATCTCGCCCATGCCCCCTCTCTCATCAACTCTTCCTCTCTCACCCTCTCTCTCTGACCCACTTTCTCTCTCTCTCTCTCACACCCAGTCTCGCCCTTTCGCCCTCTCTCCCTCTCTCGCTCACTTGCTCTCTCTCGCTCTCTCGCCCTCTCGCCCTTTCACACTCTCTGCCTCTTTCCCCCTCTCTCCCTCCTTCGCCCTCTCTCCTGCGCTCGCCCTCACTCCCTCTTTTGCCCTCTCTCCCCCTCTCACCCTCTCTCACTCTCTCGCCCTCTCTCCCTCTTTCGTACTCTCTCCCTCTCACGCCCGCTCACCCTCTCTCCCTCTCTCGCTCTCTCTTGCCATCTCTCTCTCTCTCGCCCACTCTCCCCCTCTCTCGCTCCCTCCCTCTCGCGCCCTCTTTTCCGCTCTACCGCTCTCTCCCTCTCTCACCCTCTCTCACCTTCTCGGCCTCTCTCTCCCTCTCCCTCTCTCTCCCTCTCCCCTCTCTCGCCCTGTCTCCCTCTATCACCCTCTCTCCCTCTCTGGCCTACCCCCACTCACTCGCTCTGACTCTCTCTCTCGCCCAATCCCTTTTTCTCGCCCTCTCTCCCTCTCTCCCTCTCTCCCTCTCTAACCCTATCTCGCCTTCTTGCCTGCTCTCCCTCTCTCGCCCACGCCCCGTCTCTCGCCCTCTATTCCTCTCTCACCCTATCGCACACACTCTCCCTCTCTCACCCTCACTCCCTCTCTCTCATCCTCTCGCACTCTCTCCCTCTCCCGCCCTCTCTCCCTCTCTCCCCCTCTCATCCTCTCTCGCCCTCTCTCGCCCTCTCTCTCCCTCTTTCGCCCTCTCTCCCTCTCTCATCCTCTTGCCCTCTCTTGCCGTCTCTCACCCTTTCTCTCCCTCTCTCCCTCTCTTGCCCTCTCTCCCTCTCTCGCCCTCACGCCCTCTTTCGCCCTCTCGCCCTCTTTCGTCCTCTCTCCATCTCTGGCCCTCTCTGGCCCTCTCTCCCTCTTTTGCCTTCTCTCCCTCACTCGCCCTCACTCCCTCCTTCGCCCTCTCTCCCCCTATCTCCCTCTCTCCCTCTCTCGCACTCTCTTCCTCTCTCGCACTCTCTTCCTCTCTCGCACTCTCTCTCCCTCTCTCGCCCTCTATCCCTCTCTCCCTCTCTTGCCCTTTCCCGTCCACTCTTCCTCAGTTGTCCTCTCTCCCTCATTCGCCCTCTCGCCCTCTCTCACACTCTCTGCCTCTTTCACCCTCTCAACTACATTCGCCCTCTCTCCCTCTCTCTCCCTCTCTTGCTCACTCTTGCCTTCTCTCCCTCTCTCGTCCACTCTCCCTCTCTCGCCCTCTCTCCCTCTCTCACTCTCTCTTGCCTTCTCTCTCTCGCCCGCTCTCCCACTCTCGCCCTCTCTCCCTCTCTCACCCTCTCTCCCTCATTCGCCCTCTAACCCTCTCTCCCTCTCTTGACCTTTCTCGTCCACTCTCCCTCTGTTGCCCTTTCTCCCTCATTCGCCCTCTCGCCGTCTCTCACACTCTCTGCCTCTTTCACGCTCTCAACTACTTTCGCCCTCTCTCCCTCTCTCTCTCTCTTGCTCACTCTTGCCCTCTCTCCCTCTCTCGCCCAAACTCCCTCTCTCGCCCTCTCTCCCTCTCTCACTCTCTCTTGCCCTCTCTCCCTCGCCCTCTCTCCCACTCTCGCCCTCTCTCCCTCTCTCGTCCTCTCGCCCTCCTTCGCCCTCTATTCCTCTCTACCTTTCTTGCCCTTTCTCATCCACTCTCCCTCTCTTGTCCTCTCTCCCTCACTCGCCCTCTCTCCCTCTCTCACACTCTCTGCCTCTTTCACCCTCTCTCCCACTTTCACCCTCTGTCCCTCTCGCTCTCTCTTGCCCTCACTCCCTCTCTCGCCCACTCTCGCTCTCTCGCCCTCTCTCCTTCTCTCTCTCTCTCTCTTGCCGTCTCTCCCTCTCTCGCACACTCTAGCTCTCTCGCCCTGTCTCCCTCTCTCGCATTCTCGCCCTCTCTCACACTCTCTGCGTCTTTCACCTTCCCTCCAACTCTCGCCCTCCCTCGCCCTCTCTCCCTCTTTTGCCCTCTCTCCCTCTGTCGCCCTCACTCCCTCCTTCGACCTCTCTCTCCCTATCTCACTTTCTCCCGCCCTCTATCTCTTGCCCACTCTCCCTCTCTTGAACTCTCTCTCCCTCTCTCTCACACTCTGTGCCTCTTTATCCCTCTCACCCACTTTCGCCTTCACTCCCTCTCTCTATCCCCTCTCGCTCTCTCTCGCCCTCTCTCCCTCTCTCGCCCACTCTCCCCCTCTCGCCCTCTCTCCCTCTCTCCCTCTCTCGCCCTCTCGCCCTCTTTCGCCTTCGCTCCCTTTTTTGACCTCTCTCCCACTCTCGCCCTCACTCCCTCCTTCGCCATCTCTCCCCCATCGCCCTCTCTCCCTCTCTCGCTTTCTCTCCCTCTCTCGCCCTCTCTCCCTCTCTCGCACTCTCTCTCCCGCTCTCACACCTCTTCTCCACTGCCCTGTCTCCCTCTCTCGTCCTCTATCCCTCTCTCCCTCTCTCTCCATCTCTCGCCATCTCTCCCGCTCTCGCCCACTCTCATCCTCTCTCCCTCCTTCGCCCTCTCTCCCTCACTTGCCCTCACTCCCTCATTTGCCCTATCTCCCCCTCCTACCCTCTCTCACTCTCTCGCCCTCTCTCCCTCTCTCACTCTCTCCCTCTCAACCCCGCTCTCTCTCTCTCTCCCTCTGTCCCACTCTCCCTCTCTCGCCCTCTCGTCCTCTCTCACACTCTCTGCCTCTTTCACCCTCTCACCCACTTTCGTCCTCTCTCCCTCTCTCCCTCTCTCTCGCTCTCTCTTGCCCTCTCTCCCTGTCTCGCCCACTCTTGCTCTCTCGCCCTCTCTCCCTCTTTCGCCCTCTCTCGCTCTCTCACACTCTCTGCCTCTTTCACACTCTCTCCCACTTTCGTCCTCTCTCCCTCTCTCCCTCTCTCTCGCTCTCTCTTGCACTCTCTCCCTGTCTCGCCCACTCTCGCTCTCTCGCCCTCTCTCCATCTTTCGCCCTCTCTCGCTCTCTCGCCCTCTCTCCCTCTCTCGCCCTCTCTCCGTCTCTCGCACTCTCTCTCCCGCTATCGCACTCTCTTCTCCTCTGCCCTGTCTCCCTCTCTCGCCCTCTATCTCTCTCTCCCTCTCTCTCCATCTCTCGCGCTCTCTCCCGCTCTCGCCCTCTCTCATCCTCTCTCCCTTCTTCACCCTCTCTCCCTCACTTGCCCTCACTCCCTCATTTGCTTCCACTCCCCCTCTCACCCTCTCTCACTCTCTCGCCCTCTCTCCCTCTCTCACTCTCTCCCTCTCACCCCCGCTCTCCCTCTCTCCCTCTATCCCACTCTCCCTCTCTCGCCCTCTCTCCCTATCTCACACTCTCTGCCTCTTTCACCCTCTCTCCCTCTCTCTCGCTCTCTCTTGCCCTCACTCCCTCTCTCGCCCACTCTAGCTCTCTCGCCCTCTCTCCCTCTCGCATTCTCGCCCTCTCTCACACTCTCTGCCTCTTTTGCCCTCTCTCCCTCTCTCGCCCTCACTCCCTCCTTCGACCTCTCTCTCCCTATCTCACTCTCTCCCGCCCTCTATCTCTTGCCCACTCTCCCTCTCTCGCACTCTCTCTCCCGCTATCGCACTCTCTTCTCCTCTGCCCTGTCTCCCTCTCTCGCCCTCTCTCCCTCTCTCCCTCTCTCTCTATTTCTCGCCCTCTCTCCCGCTCTCGCCCTCTCTCATCCTCTCTCCCTCCTTCGCCCTCTCTCCCTCACTTGCCCTCACTCCCTCATTTGCCCTCTCTCCCCCTCCTACCCTCTCTCACTCTCCCTCTCACCCCCGCTCTCCCTCTCTCAGTCTGTCCCACTCTCCCTCTCTCGCCATCTCATCCTCTCTCACAATCTCTGCCTCTTTCACCCTCTCACCCACTTTCGCACTCTCTCGCCCTCTCTCCCTCTCTCACTCTCTCTTGACCTCTCTCCCTCTCTCGCACACTCTCCCTTTCTCTCCCTCTCTCCCTCTCTCACACTCTCTGCCTCTTTCACCCTCTCTCCCACTTTCGCCCTCTCTCCCTCTCTCCCTCTCTCTCGCTCTCTCTTGCCCTCTCTCCCTGTCTCGCCCACTCTCGCTCTCTCGCCCTCTCTCCCTCTTTCGCCTTCTCGCCCTCTCTGACACACTCTGCCTCTTTCGCCTTCTCTCCAACTCTCGCCATCTCTCGCCCTCTCTCCATATTTTGCCCTCTCTCCCTCTCTCGCCCTCACTCCCTCCTTCGACCTCTCACTCCCTATCGCCCTCTCTCACTCTCTCTCGCCCTCTCTCTCTTGCCCACTCGCCCTCTCTCGCCCTCTCTCCATGTCTCGCCCTCTCGCCCACTCTCACACTCTCTGCCTCTTTCAGCCTCACTCCCACTTTTGCCCCTCTCCCTCTCTCTCCCTCTCTCGCTCTTTCTTGCCCTCTCTCCCTCTCTCGCCCTCTCTCCCTCTCTCGCCCTCTCTCCCTCTTTCGCCTTCTCGCATTCTCTGACACTGTCTGCCTCTTTCGCCTTCTCTCCAACTCTCGCCATCTCTCGCCGTCTCTCCCTATTTTGCCCTCTCGCCCTCTCTCGCCCTCACTCCCTCCTTCGACCTCTCTCTCCCTATCTCACTCTCTCTCGCGCTCTCTCTCTTCCCCACTCTACCTCTCCCTCGCTCTCTCTACCTCTCTCCCTCTCTCCTTCTCTCTCGCCCTCTCTCTCTTGCCCACTCGCCCTCTCCCGCCCTCTCTCCTTGTCTCGCCCTCTCGCCCACTCTCACACTCTCTCCCTCTTTCAGCCTCACTCCCACTTTTGCCCCTCTCCCTCTCTCTCCCTCTCTCGCTCTTTCTTGCCGTCTCTCCCTCTCTCGCCCTTTCTCCCTCTCTTGACCTCTCTCCCTCTCTGTCCCCCACTCACCCTCTCTCACTCTCTCGCCCTCTCTCCCTCTTTTGTACTCTCTCCCTCTCATGCCCGCTCTCCCTCTCTCCCTCTCTCGCTCTCTCGCCCACTCTCCCTCATTCGCTCTCTCTCCCTCTCTCACACTCTGTGCCTCTTTCACCCTCTCTCCCACATTCACCCTCTGTCCCTCTCTCTCGCTCTCTCTTGCCCTCTCTCCCTCTCTCGCCCACTCTCGCTCTCTCGCCCTCTCTCCTTCTCTCGCCTTCTCGCGCTCTCTCACACTCTCTGCCTCTTTCGGCTTCTCTCCAACTCTCACTCTCTCTCGCCCTCTCTCCCTCTTTTGCCCTCTCTCGCCCTCACTCCCTCCTTCGACCTCTCTCTCCCTATCTCACTCTCTCTCTCACTCTATCTCTTGCCCACTCTCCCTCTCTCGCACTCTCTCTCCCTCTCTCGCCCTCTCGCCCTCTCTCACACTCTCTGCCTATTTCACCCTCTCTTCCACTTTCGCCTTCACTCCCTCTCTCTATCCTCTCTCGCTCTCTCTCGCCCATTCTCCCCCTCTCGCCCTCTCTCCCTCTCTCGCTCTCACTCTCTGTCGCCCTCTCTCTCTCGCCCACTCGCCCTCTCTCGCTCTCTCTCCCTCTCTCGCCCTCTCTCCCTCTCTCCCTCTCTCACTCACTGTCTCCATATCTCTCTCGACAACTCGCCCTCTCTCGCCCTCTCTCCCTCTCTCGCCCTCTCACCCTCTTTCGCCTTCTCTCCCTCATTTGCCCTCTCTCCCACTCTCGCCCACTCTCCCTCTCTCGCCATCTCTCGCCCTCTCTCCCGCTCTCGCCCTCTCTCATCCTCTCTCCCTTCTTCGCCCTCTCTCCCTCACTTGCCCTCACTCCCTCATTTGCCCTCTCTCCCCCCTCACCCTCTCTCACTCTCTCACCCGCTCTCCCTCTCTCACTCTCTCCCTCTCACCCCCGCTCTCCCTCTGTCCCACTCTACCTCTCTCGCCCTCTCTCCCTCTCTCACACTCTCTGCCTCTCTCACCCTCTCTCTCCCACTTTCACCCTCTCTCCCTCTTTCTCGCTCTCTCTTGCCTCACTCCCTCTCTCGCCCACTCTCGCTCTCTCGCCCTCTCTCCTTCTCTCTCGTTCTCTCTCGCCCTCTCTCCCTCTCTCGCATTCTCACGCTCTCTCACACTCTCTGCCTCTTTCGCCTTCTCTCCAACTCTCGCCCTCTCTCGCCCTCTCTCCCTCTTTTGCCCTCCCTCCCTCTCTCGCCCTCACTCCCTCCTTCGACCTCTCTCTCCCTATCTCACTCTCTCCGCCCTCCATCTCTTGCCCACTCTCCCTCTCTCGCCCTCTCTCACACTCTCTGCCTCTTTCACCCTCTCTCCCACTTTCGCCTTCACTCCCTGTCTCTATCCTCTCTCGCTCTCGCTCGCCCATTCTCCCCCTCTCGCCCTCTCTCCCTCTCTCCCTCTCACTCTCTGTCGCCCTCCCTCTCTCGCCCACTCTCGCTCTCTCGCCCTCTCTCCTTCTCTTTCGCTCTCTCTTGCCGTCTCTCCCTCTCTCGCCCACTCTCGCTCTCTCGCCCTCTCTCCTTCTCTCGCCTTCTCGCGCTCTCTCACACCCTCTGCCTCGTTCGCCTTCTCTCCAACTCACGCCCTCTCTCGCCCACTCTCCGTCTTTTGCCCTCTCTCCCTCTCTCGCCCTCACTCCCTCCTTCGACCTCTCTCTCCCTATCTCACTCTCTCTCTCACTCTATCTCTTGCCAACTCTCCCTCTCTCGTACTCTCTCTCCCTCTCTCGCCCTCTCGACATCTCTCACACTCTCTGCCTGTTTCACCCTCTCTCCCACTTTCACCCTCTGTCCCTCTCTCTCGCTCTCTCTTGACCTCTCTCCCTCTCTGGCCCTCTCTCCCTCTCTCGCCCTCTCTCCCTCTCTCACACTCTCTGCCTCTTTCACCCTCTCTCCCACTTTCGCCCTCTCTCCCTCTCTCCCTCTCTCTCGCTCTCTCTTGCCCTCTCTCCCTGTCTCGCCCACTCTCGCTCTCTCGCCCTCTCTCCCTCTTTCGCCTTCTCGCCCTCTCTGACACTCTCTGCCTCTTTCGCCTTCTCTCCAACTCTCGCCATCTCTCGCCCTCTCTCCCTCTTTTGCCCTCTCTCCCTTTCTCGCCCTCACTCCCTCCTTCGACCTCTCACTGCCTATCGCCCTCTCTCGCTCTCTCTCGCCCTCTCTCTCTTGCCCACATTCCCTCTCCCTCGCTCTCTCTCCCTCTCTCCCTCTCTCACTCTCTGTTGCCCTCTCTCTCTTGCCCACTCTCCCTCTCTCGCCCTCTCTCCTTGTCTCGCCCTCTCGCCCACTCTCACACTCTCTGCCTCTTTCACCCTCACTCCCACTTTTGCCCCTCTCCCTCTCTCTCCCTCTCTCGCTCTTTCTTGCCCTCTCTCCCTCTCTCGCCCTTTCTCCCTCAATTGACCTCTCTCCCTCTCTCTCCCCTTCTTACCCTCTCTCACTCTCTTGCCCTCTCTCCCTCTTTCGTACTCTCTCCCTCTCACGCCCAGTCTCCCTCTCTGCCTCTCTCGCTCTCTCGCCCACTCTTCGTCTCTCGCCCTCTCTCCCTCATTCGCCCTCTCTCCCTCTCTCACACTCTCTGCCTCTTTCACCCTCTCTCCCACTTTCACCCTCTGTCCCTCTCTCTCGCTCTCTCTTGCCCTCACTCCCTCTCTCGCCCACTCTCGCTCTCTCGCCCTCTCTCCCTCTCTCTCGCTCTCTCTTGCCCTCACTCCCTCTCTCGCCCACTCTCGCTCTCTCGCCCTCTCTCATTCTCTCGCCTTCTCGCCCTCTCTCACACTCTCTGCCTCTTTCGCCTTCTCTCCAACTCTCGCCCTCTCTCGCCATCTCTCCCTCTTTTGCCCTCTCTCCCTCTCTCGTCCTCACTCCCTCCTTTGACCTCTCTCTCCCTATCTCACTCTCTCTCGCACTCTATCTCTTGCCCACTCTCCCTCTCTCGCACTCTCTCTCCCTCTCTCGCCCTCTCGCCCTCTCTCACACTCTCTGCCGATTTCACCCTCTCTCCCACTTTCGCCTTCACTCCCTCTCTCTATCCTCTCTCGCTCTCTCTCGCCCACTCTCCCCCACTCGCCCTCTCTCCTTCTCTCCCTCTCACTCTCTGTCGCCCTCTCTCTCTCGCCCACTCGCCCTATCTCGCCCTCTCTCCCTCTCTCGCCCTCTCTCCCACTCTCACCCTCACTCCCTCCTTCACCCTCTCTCCCCCATCGCCCTCTCTCCCTCTCTCGCCCTCTCTCCCTCCCTCGCCCTCTCTCCCTCTCTCGCACTCTCTCTCCCGCTATTGCACTCTCTTCTCCTCTGCCCTGTCTCCCTCTCGCCCTCTATCCCTCTCTCCCTCTCTCTCCATCTCTTGCCCTCTCTCCCGCTCTCGCCCTCTCTCATCCTCTCTCCCTCCTTCGCCCTCTCTCCCTCACTTGCCCTCACTCCCTCATTTGCCCTCTCTCCCCTTCTCACCCTCTCTCACTCTCTCGCCCTCTCTCCCTCTCTCACTCTCTCCCTCTCACCCCCGCTCTCCCTCTCTCACTCTGTCCCACTCTCCCTCTCTCGCCCTCTCGTCCTCTCTCACGCTCTCTGCCTCTTTCACCCTCTCACCCACTTTCGCACTCTCTCCCTCTCTCTCCCTCTCTCTCGCTCTCTCTTGACCTCTCTCCCTCTCTCGCACACTCTCCCTCTCTCGCCCTCTCTCCCTCTCTCACACTCTCTGCCTCTTTCACCCTCTGTCGCACTTTCGCCCTCTCTCCCTCTCTCCCTTTCTCTCTCTCTCTTGCCCTCTCTCCCTGTCTCGCCCACTCTCGCTCTCTCGCCCTCTTTCCCTCTTTTGCCTTCTCGCCCTCTCTTACACTCTCTGCCTCTTTTGCCTTCTCTCCATCTCTCGCCCTCTCTCGCCCTCTCTCCCTCTTTTGCCCTCTCTCCCTCTCTCGCCCTCAATCCCTCCTTTGACCTCTGTCTCCCTTTCGCCCTCTCTCACTCTCTCTCGCCTTCTCTCTCTTGCCCACGCTCCCTCTCTCGCCCTCTCTCCCTCTCTCGCCCTTTCGTACACTCTCACACTCTCTGCCTCTTTCACCCTCACTCCCACTTTTGCCCCTCTCCCTCTCTCTCCCTCTCTCGCTCTCTCTCTTGCCCGTGTGGGTGGCACGGTGGCACAGTGGTTAGCACTGCTGCCTCACAGCGCCAGAGACCCAGGTTCAATTCCCGCCTCAGGCGACTGACTGTGTCGAGTTTGCACGTTCTCCCCGTGTCTGCGTGGGTTTCCTCCGGGTGCTCCGGTTTCCTCCCACAGTCCAAAGATGTGCAGGTCAGGTGAATTGACTGTGCTAAATTGCCCGTAGTGTTAGGTAAGGGGTAAATGTAGGGTTATGGGTGGGTTGCACGTCGGCGGGTCGGTGTGGATTTGTTGGGCCGAAGGGCCTGTTTCCACACTGTAAGTAATCTAATCTAATCTCTCCCTCTCTCTCCCCCTCTCACCCTCTCTCACTCTCTCGCCCTCTCTCCCTCTTTCGTACTCTCTCCCTCTCACGCCCGCTCTCCCTCTCTCGCCCTCTCACCCTCTTTCGCACTCGACCTCTCTCTCGTCCTCTATCCCTCGCACCCTCTCTCCATCTCTCTTCCACTCTCCCTCTCTATCTCTCTCTCGACCTTACTCGCCCACTCTCCCTCTCTCGTGCTTTCTTGCCCTCTCTCCCTCTCTCGCCGCTTCTCCCTCTCTTGCACTCCCCTCACTCTCGCCCTCTCGCCCTCTCTCCGTGTCTTGCCCTCTCTCTGCCTCTCTTGCCCTCTCGCCCTTTCTTGACCTCTCTTGCCGTTTCACCCTCTCTCACCCTCTCTCCGTCTTTCATCCTCTCGCCCTTTTTGCCTTCTCTCCCTGTCTCGCCCTCTCTCTCTCTCTTCATCTCTCGTCCTCTTTGCGGCTCTCGCCCGCTCTCCCTCTCTTGCCCTCTCTCCCCCCTCGCACTCTCACCCTCTGTCGCCCTCTGTCTTTCTCTCGCCCTCTCTCCCTTTCTCGCCCTTTCTCGACCTCCCTCACCGTTTCACCCTCTCTCGCACTCTCTCCCTCTCTCTCACACCCTCTCACTCTTTTGCCCTCTATCCCACTATCACCGTCTCTCCCTCCCTGGCCCACCCCCACTCTCTCGCTCTCACTCTCTCCCTCTCACCCAACCCCTTTCTCTCGCCGACTCTCCCTCTCTCCCCATCTTTCCGTCTCTCCCTCTCCCACCCTCTCTCACCCTCTCGCCTTCTCTCCCTCACACCCTCTCTCCGCCTCTCGCCCTCTCTGCCTCTCTCGCCCTCTCTCCTTGTCTGACCCTCTCTTTCTCTTTCTCGCCCTCTCGGCCTCTCTCACTCTCTCTGCCTCTTTCGCACTCTCTCCTTATTTCGCCCTCTCTCCCTTTCCTTCCCTCTCTCCCTCTTTCGCCCTCTCTCCCTCTCTCGCCCTCTCTGCCTCTCTCGCCCACTCTCCCTCGCGCCCTCTCTCAGCCTCTTTCGCCCTCTCTCTATCTCTCTCCCACTCTCCCTCTCTATCTCACTCTCGACCTTTCTCTCCCTCTCTCCCTCTCTCTCCATCTCTTCCTCTCTTGCCCTTTCTCCCTCTCTCACCCTCTCTCGCCGTCACTCCCTCTTTCGCTCTCTCTCTTCCCTCGCCATCGCTCCCTCTCTCACCCTCTCTCCCGCTTTCGTTCTCTCTCCCTCTCTCGCCTCTTTCCCTCACTCCATCTCTCCCTCTCTCACTCTCTCTCGCCCTCTCTCCCTCTCTCGCCCACTCTCCCTCTCTCGCCCACACTTCCTCTCTCGCCCTCTCACCCTCTTTCACACTCGCCCTCTCTCACTCTCTCTGCCTCTTTCGCCTTCTCTCCCTCTCTTTCCCTCTCTCACTCTCTCACCCTCTCTTGCCTTCTTGCCCTCTCTCATTCTCTCAGCCTCTTTCGCCCTCTCTCCCTCTTTCGCCCTCTCACCCTCTCCTTTCCTCTCTCCATCTCTCACCCTCGCTCCCGCTCTCGCCCTCTCTCCCTCTTTTGCCCTCTCTCTCTCTCGCCCTCTCTCCCTCTAGCCACCTCTCCATCTCTCTTCCACTCTCCCTCTCTATCTCTCTCTCGACCTTTCTCGCCCACTCTCTCTCTCTCGCGCTTTCTTGCCCTCTCTCCCTCTCTCACCACTTCTCCCTCTCTCGCACTCTCCCCTCACTCTCGCCCTCTCGGCCTCTCTCGCCCTCTCTCCGTGTCTTGCCCTCTCTCTCCCTCTCTCGCTCCCTTTCTCGCTCTTTCTCGACCTCTCTCGCCGTTTCTCCCTCTCTCACCCTCTCTCCCTCTTTCGTCCTCTGGCCCTTTTTCGCCTTCTCTCCCTGTCTCGCCCTCTCGCTCTGTGTTCATCTCTTGTCCTCTTTGCGGCTCTCGCCTGCTCTCCCTCTCTTGCCCTCTCTCACCCCTCGCCCTCTCACCCTCTCTCGCCCTCTGTCTTTCTCTCGCCCTCTCTCCCTTTCTCGCCCTTTCTCGACCTCTCTCACCGTTTCACCCTCTCTCGCACTCTCTCCATCTCTCTCACACGCTCTCTCTCTCTTTTGCCCTCTTTCCCACAATCCCCCTCTCTCCCTCTCTGGCCCATGCCCACTCTCTCGCTCTCACTCTCTCTCTCTCTCGCCCAACTCCTTTCTCTCGCCGTCTCTCCCTCTCTCCCCATCTCTCCGTCTCTCCCTCTCCCACCCCCTCTCACCCTCTCGCCCTCTCTCCCTGTCTCGCCCACGACCTCTCTCCGCATCTCGCCCTCTCTGCCTCTCTCGTCCTCTCTCCTTGTCTGACCCTCTCTTTCTCTTTCTCGCCCTCTTGCCCTCTCTCGACCTCTCTCCCTCTTTCGCCCTCTCTCCCTCTCTCTCTCACGCCCTCTCTCTCGCCTTGCCCTCTCTGCCTCTCTCGCCCTCTCTACTCATCTGACCCTCTCCTTCTCTTTCTCGCCCTCTCGCCCTCTCTCGCACTCTCTCCCTCTCTCGCCCTCACTCCCTCTTTCGCCCTCTCACACTCTCTCACTCTCTCTGCCTCTTTCGCCCTCTCTCCTTCTTTCGCCCTCTCTCACTTTCCTTCCCTCTCTCCCTCTCTCGCCCTCTCTCCCTCTCTCGCCCTCTCTCCCCTCTCGCCCTCTCTCCCTCTTTCGCCCTCTCTCCCTCTTTCGCCCTCTCACCCTCTCTCACTCTCTCTGCCTCTTTCGCCCTCTCTCCTTCTTTCGCCCTCTCTCCCGCTCTCACCCTCTCTCCTTCTCTCGACCTCTCTCCCGCTCTCACCCTCTCTCCCTCTCTCGACCTCTCTCCCTCTCTCGCCCTCTCTCCCTCGCGCCGTCTCTCAGCCTCTTTTGCCCTCTCTTTATCTCTCTCCCACTCTCCCTCTCTATCCCTCTCTCGACCTTTCTCTCCCTCTCTCCCTCTCTCTCCCTCTCTTCCTCTCTTGCCCTCTCTCCCTCTCTCGCCCTCTCTCCCTCTCTCACTCTCTCTGCCTCTTTCGCCCTCTCTCCCTCTTTCGCCCTCTCTCCCTCTTTCGCCCTCTCACGCTCTCTCACTCTCTCTGCCCCTTTCGCCCTCTCTCCCTTTCCTTCCCTCTCTCCCGCTCTCGCCCTCTCTCCCTCTCTCGACCTCTCTCCCTCTCTCGCCCTCTCTCCCTAGCGCCGTCTCTCAGCCACTCTCGCCCTCTCTTTATCTCTCTCCCACTCTCCCTCTCTATCCCTCTCTCAACCTTTCTCTCTCTCTCTCCCTCTCTTCCTCTCTTGCCCATTCTCCCTCTCTCGCCGTCTCTTGCCCTCACTCCATCTTCGCCCTCTCTCTCCCCTCGCCATCGCTCCCTCTCTCACCCTCTCTCTCGCTTTCGTACTCTCACCCTCTCTCGCCTCTCTCCCTCACTCCATCTCTCCCTCTCTCGCTCTCTCTCGCCCTCTCTCCCTCTCTCGCCCACACTCCCTCTCTCGCCCTCTCACCCTCTTTCGCACTCGAACTCTCTCACTCTCTCTGCCTCTTTCGCCTTCTCTCCCTCTCTTTCCATCTCTCACTCTCTTACCCTCTCTTGCATTCTTTCCCTCTCTCATTCTCTCTGCCTCTCTCGCCCTCGCTCCCTTTCTCGCCCTTTCTCGACCTCTCTCGCTGTTTCTCCCTCTCTCACCCTCTCTCCCTCTTTCGTCCTCCCGCCCTTTTTCGCCTTCTCTCCCTGTTGCACCCGCTCTCTCTCTCTTCATCTCTCGTCCTCTTTGTGGCTCTCGCCTGCTCTCCCTCTCTTGCCCTCTCTCACCCTCTCGCCCTCTCTCCCTGTCTCGCCCACGCCCTCTCTCCGCCTCTCGCCCTCTCTCCCTCTCTTTCCCTCTCTTCCTCTCTTGCCCTTTCTCCCGCTCTTGCCCTCTCTTGCCCTCACTCCCTCTTTCGCCCTCTCTCTCGCCTCGCCATCTCTCCCTCTCTCACCCTCTCTCCCGCTTTCGTACTCTCTCCCACTCTCGCCTCTCTCCCTCACTCCATCTGTTGCCCACACTCCCTCTCTCGCCCTCTCACCTTCTTTCGCACTCGCCCTCTCACTCTCTCTGCCTCTTTCGCCCTCTCTCCCTCTTTCGCCCTCTCTCCCTCTTTCGCCCTCTCACCCTCTCTCACTCTCTCTGCCTCTTTCGCCCTCTCTTCTTCTTTCGCCCTCTCCCGCTCTCGCCCTCTCTCCCTCTCTCGACCGCTCTCCCTCTCTCACCCTCTCTCCCTCGCGCCGTCTCTCAGCCTCTCTCGCCCTCTCTTTATCTCTCTCCCACTCTCCCTCTCTATCCCTCTCTTGACCTTTCTCTCCCTCTCTCCCTCTCTCTCCCTCTCTTCCTCTCTTGCCCATTCTCCCTCTCTCGCCCTCTCTTGCCCTCACTCCATCTTCGCCCTCTCTCTCCCCTCGCCATCGCTCCCTCTCTCACCCTCTCTCTCGCTTTCGTACTCTCACCCTCTCTCGCCTCTCTCCCTCACTCCATCTCTCCCTCTCTCGCCCTCTCTCCCTCTCTCGCCCACACTCCCTCTCTCGCCCTCTCACCCTCTTTCGCACTCGACCTCTCTCACTCTCTCTGCCTCTTTCGCCTTCTCTCCCTCGCGCCGTCTCTCAGCCTCTCTCGCCCTCTCTTTATCTCTCTCCCACTCTCCCTCTCTATCCCTCTCTCGACCTTGCTCTCTCTCTCTCCCTCTCTTCCTCTCTTGCCCATTCTCCCTCTCTCGCCCTCTCTTGCCCTCACTCCATCTTCGCCCTCTCTCTCCTCTCGCCATCGCTCCCTCTCTCACCCTCTCTCTCGCTTTCGTACTCTCACCCTCTCTCGCCTCTCTCCCTCACTCTATCTCTCCCTCTCTCGCTCTCTCTCGCCCTCTCTCCCTCTCTCGCCCACACTCCCTCTCTCGCCCTCTCACCCTCTTTCGCACTCGAACTCTCTCACTCTCTCTGCCTCTTTCGCCTTCTCTCCCTATCTTTCCCTCTCTCACTCTCTCACCCTCTCTTGCATTCTTGCCCTCTCTCATTCTCTCTGCCTCTCTCGCCCTCGCTCCCTTTCTCGCCCTTTCTCGACCTCTCTCGCTGTTTCTTCCTCTCTCACCCTCTCTCCCTCTTTCGTCCTATCGCCCTTTTTCGCCTTCTCTCCCTGTCACACCCGCTCTCTCTCTCTTCATCTCTCGTCCTCTTTGTGGCTCTCGCCTGCTCTCCCTCTCTTGCCTTCTCTCACCCTCTCGCCCTCTCTCCCTGTCTCGCCCACGCCCTCTCTCTGCCTCTTGCCCTCTCTGCCTCTCTCGCCCTCTCTCCTTGTCTGACCCTCTCTTTCTCTTTCTCGCCCTCTCGCCCTCTCTCGCCCTCACTCCCTCTTTCGCCCTCTCTCTCGCCTCGCCATCTCTCCCTCTCTCACCCTCTCTCCCGCTTTTGTACTCTCTCCCACTCTCGCCTCTCTCCCTCACTCCATCTGTCGCCCACACTCCCTCTTTCGCCCTCTCTCCCTCTTTCGCCCTCTCTCCCTCTCCTTTCCTCTCTACCTCTCTCGCCCTCTCTCCCTCTCTCGCCCTCGCTCCCGCTCTTGCCCTCTCTCCCTCTCTCCCTCTCTCGCGCTTTCTCGCCCTCTCTCCCTCTTTTGCCCTCTCTCTCTCTCGCCCTCTCTCCCTCTAGCCACCTCTCCATCTCTCTTCCACTTTCCCTCTCTATCTCTCTCTCGACCTTTCTCGCACACTCTCCCTCTCCCCCTCTCTCGCGCTTTCTTGCACTCTCTCCCTCTCTCGCCACTTCTCCCTCTCTCGCACTCTCCCCTCACTCTCGCCCTCTCGCCCTCTCGCCCTCTCTCGCCCTCTCTCCGTGTCTTGCCCTCTCTCTCAATCTCTCGCCCTCTCTCCCTTTCTCACCCTTTCTCGACCTCTCTCGCCGTTTCTCCCTCTCTCACCCTCTCTCCCTCTTTCGTCCTCTCGCCCTTTTTCGCCTTCTCTCCCGGTCTCGCCCTCTCTCTCTCTCTTCATCTCGCGTCCTCTTTGCGGTTCTCGCCCGCTCTCCCTCTCTTGCCCTCCCTCCCCACTCGCCCTCTCACCCTCTCTCGCCCTCTGTCTTTCTCTCGCCCTCTCTCCCTTTCTCACCCTTTCTCGACCTCTCTAACAGTTTCAACCTCTCTCGCACTCTCTCCCTCTCTCTCACTCTCTCTCTCTTTTGTCCTCTTTCCCACTATCACCCTCTTTCCCTCTCTGGCCCACCCCCACTCTCTCGCTCTCACTCTCTCCCTCTCTCGCCCAACCCCTTTCTCTCGCCGTCTCTCCCTCTCTCCCCATCTCTCCGTCTCTCCCTCTCCCACCCTCTCTCCGCCTCTCGCCCTCTCTCCCTCTCTCGCCCTCTCTCCTTGTCTGACCCTCTCTTTCTCTTTCTCGCCATCATGCCCTCTCTCGACCTCTCTCCCTCTCTCGCACTCTCTCCCTCTCTCGCCCTCTCTCCCTCTTTCGCCCTCTCTCCCTCTCACGCCCACGCCCTCTCTCCGCCTCTCGCCCTCTCTGCCTCTCTCGCCCTCTCTCCTTGTCTGACCCTCTCTTTCTTTTTCTCGCCCTCTTGCCCTCTCTCGCACTCTCTCCCTCTCTCGCCCTCTCCGCCTCTTTCACCCTCTCTCCCTCTCTTGCCCTCTCTCTCTCTCCACCTCGCTCCCTCGTTCGCACTCTCGCACTCTCACCCTCTCTCATCCTGTCTCTCCCTCTCTCCCTCTCACGCAATCTCTCCCTCTCTCTCCCTCTCTTGTATCGCCCTCTCTCTCCCTCTCTGCCTCTCTACCCCTCTCACCCTCTTTCTCTCTCTCTCCCTGTCTCGCCCTCTCGCCCTCTCTGGCCCTCTCTCCCGCTCTCGCCCTCTCTCTTCCTCTTTTGCACTCTCTCCCTCTCTCGCCCTCTCTCTTTCTCTCACCCTCTCTCCCTCTCTCGCCTTCTCTCGCCTTCTCTCTCTCTCGCCCTCTCTCCCTCTCTTTCGCCCTCTCTCCCTCACTCTCTCCCTCGCACTTCCACGCCCTCTCTACCTCTCTCGCCCTCTCTCCCACTCTCGCCCTCTTGCCCTCTCTCTCCCTCTCTCGCTCTCTGTCCCTCTCTTTTGCACTCTCTCCCTCTCTCGCCCTCTCTCTTTCTCTCACCCTCTCTCCCTCTCTCGCCTTCTCTCGCCCTCTCTCTCTCTCGCCCTCTCCCCATCTCTTTCTCCATCTCTCCCTCTCTGTCCCTCACTCTCTCTCTCGCACTTCCACGCCCTCTCTACCTCTCTCGCCTTCTCTCCCACTCTCACCCTCTTGCCCTGTCTCTCCCTCTCTCGCCCTCTGTCTTTCTCTTTTGCCCTCTCTCTCACTTTCGCCCTCTCTCCCTCGCTTCCTCTCTCGCCCTCTCTCCCTCTCTCTCCTCTCTTCCTCTCTTGCCCTTTCTCCCTCTTTCACCCTCTCTCGACCTCACTCCCTCTTTCGCCCTCTCTCCAACCTCGCCATCTCTCCCTCTCTCGTCCTCTCTCCCCCTTTTGTACTCTCTCCCTCTCTCCCTTTCTCCAACTCTCCCTCTCTCCCTCTCACCCACACTCGCTCTCTCACCCTCTCTCCCTCTTTTGCTCTTTCACCCTCTCTCACTCTCTCTCTGCCTCTTTCGGCCGCTCTGCCTCTTTCGCCCTCTCTCCTCTCTCGCCCTCTCTCCCTCTCACCCTCTCTCGCCCTCTCTCCATCTCTTTCCCATTCTCCCTCTCTATCCCTCTCTCGACCTTGCTCGCCCGCCCACTCTCCCTCTCTCAACCTCTCTCCTTCTCTTGACCTCTCTCCCTCTCGTCCTCTCCCCCTCTCTCACCCTCTCTCCCTCTTTTGCCCTCTCGCCCTCTCTCACCCTCTCTCCCTCTCTCGCCCTCTCACCCTCTCTCGCCCTGTCTTCCCCTCTCACCTTCTCTCCCTCTCTCACCCTCTCGACCTCTCGCCCACTCTCCCTCTATCCCCACTCTCGAACTCTTTCACTCTCTCTCCCTCTCTCGCCCTCTCACCCTCTCTCACCCTCTGTCTTTCTCTTGCCCTCTCTTCCACTTTCGCCCTCTCTCCCCCTCGCCCTCTCTCCCTCTCTCGCCCGCTTTCCCACTTTTGCCCTCTCTCCCTCTTTCGCCCTCTCTCCCTCTCTTGCCCAGTCTCCCTCTCTCGCTCTCTATCCATCTTTCTCCCTCTTGCCCTCTCTCCATCTCTCTCCCTCACTTCCTCTCTCCCCCCTCTCGAACTTTTTCGCCCTCTCTCCCTCTCTCACCATCTCTCCCTTATTCACCCTCTCTCCCACTTTTGCCCTGTCTCGCTCTCACCCTCTCTCCCTCCCTCGCGCTCTCTGCCTCTCTAGCCCAACTGCCTCTCTCGACCTCTATCCCTCTCTCTCCCTCTCGACCACTCTCGCCCTCTCTCCCTATCTCCCCTCTCTTGAACTCTTTCGCCCTCTCTCCCTCTCTCGCCCTCTCACCCTCTCTCACCCTCTGTCTTTCTCTTGCCCTCTCTCCCTCTCTCCCCCTCTCGCCCTCTCTCACCCGCTTTCCCACTTTGGCCCTCTCTCCCTCTTTCGCTCACTCTCCCTCTCTCGCTCTCTATCCTTCTTTCTCCCTCTCGCCCTCACTCCCTCTCTCACCGTCTCTCCCTCTCTCGCCCTCTCTCCCTCTTTTGCCCTCTCTTGCTCTATCCCTCTCTCCATCTCTCGCTCTCTGCCTTTCTGGCCCCCTCCCTCTCTTGCCCTCTCTCCCTCCCTCGCTCTCTCTGCCTCTCGATCCCAACTCCCTCTCTCGACCTCTCTCCCTCTCTCACCCTCTCGACCTCTCTCACCCTCTCTCCCTCTCTCCCCCTCTCGAACTCTTTCGCCCTCTCGACCTCTCTCGCCCTCTCTTCCTCTCTCCCCTCTCTCGAACTCTTTCGCCCTCTCTCCCTCTCTCGACCTCTCTCCCTTCTCTCACCCTCTCGACCTCTCTCGCCCTATCTCCCTCTCTCGCCCTCTCACCCTCTCTCACCCTCTCTCTTTCTCTTGCCCTCTCCCACTTTTGCACTCTCTCCCTCTCTCTCCCTCTCGCCCTCTCTCCCTCTCTCGCCTGCTTTCCCACTTTGACCCTCTCTCCCTCTTTCGCCCACTCTCCCTCTCTCGCTCTCTATCCTTCTTTCTCCCTCTTGCCCTCTCCCTCTCTCTCCAATCTCTCTCCCTCTCTTCCTCTCTCTTCCTCACTCGAACTTTCTCGCCCTCTCTCCCTCTCTCACCGTCTCTCCCTCTCTCGCCCTCTCTCCCTCTTTTGCCCTCTCTTGCTCTATCCCTCACCCCACTCTCTCGCTCTCTGCCTCTCTAGCCCCCTCCCTCTCTCGCCCTCTCTCCCTCTTTTGTCCTCTCTCCCTCTCTCGCCCTCTCTCCCACTCTCCCTCTCTCACGTTTTCTTGCCCTCTCTCCCTCTCTCGCCATTTCTCCCTCTCTCGCACTTTCTCCCTCACTCTTGCCCTCTTTCGTCCTCTCTCCCTCTCTTCATCTTTTGCCCACTCTCCCTCTCTCCCTCTCTCGCCCTCTCTCCATATATTGCCCTCTCTCTACCTCTTTCCCCTCTCTCCGTCTCTCGCCCTCTCGCCCTCTGTCTTTCACTCGCCCTCTTTCGCCCTCTCACACTCTCTCGCCCTCTCTCCTTCTCTTGCGCTTTCTCACCCACACTCCCTCTCTCGCCCTTTCTCACCCTCTCTCACTGTCTCTCCCTCTCTCGCACTCTCTCCCTCTCTCTCGCCCTCTCACCCTCTTGCACTCTCTCTCCCTCGCACTTCCACTCTCCCTTTCTCTCCTTCTCTCCCTCTCTATCTCTTTCACCCTCTCTCCCTCTCTCACCCTCTTACCCTCTCTCGCCCTCTCTCCCTCTCTCGTCCTCTCTCCCTCTATTGCACTCTCTCGCTCTCTCTCCCTCTCTCGCCCACTCTCCCTCTCTCGCCCTCTTTCAAACTCTTTCGCCCTCTCTCGAACTCTTTCGCCCTCTCTCCCTCTCTCACCTTCTGTCTTTCTTTCACCCTCTCTCCCATTTTCGCCCTCTATCCCTCTTTCCCACTTTTGCCCACTCTCCCTCTTTCGCCCTCTCTCACTCTCTCGCCCACTCTCCCTCTCTAGCTCTCCCTCTCACTCTCATGCCCTCTCTCCCTCTCTCGCCGTTTCTCCCTCTCTCACCCACTCGCCCTCTTTCGTCCTCTCTCCCTTTCTTGCCCTCTCTCACCCTCTCTCGCTCTCTCGCCCTCTCTCACTCTCTTTGCCTCTTTTGCCCTCTCTCCCTCTTTCGCCCTCTCTCCCTCTCCTTCCCTCTCTCCCTCTCTCGCCCTTGTTCCCTCTCTCACCCTCTCTCCCGCTCTCTCCCACTCTCCCTCTTCCACCCTCTCTCCCTCTCTCGCCCTCTCTTTCTCTCTCACGCGCTTTCTCTCTTTTGCCCTCTCTCCCTCTCGCCCTCGCTCTCACTCTCGCCCTCTCTCCCTCTCTCACCCACTCTCCCTCTCTCGCTCTCTCTCCCTCTCTTGCCCACTCTCCATCTCTCGCCCGCTCTCCATCTCTCTACCTCTCGCCCTCTCTTGCCCTCTTTTGACCTCTCTCCCTCTCGTCCTCTCGCCCTCTCTCCCTGTCTCGCCCTCTCCCTCTCTCGCCCTCTCTCCCTCTCTCAACCTATCTCTACGTCTTTCTCCCTCTCTCCCTCTCTCGTAGCTTCTCCCTCTCTCGCACTCTCTCCCTCTCTCTCGCCATCTCGCGCGCCCTCTCGCCCTCTCTTACCCTCTCTCCGTCTCACTCGCTCTCTCCCTTTCTCTCCGTCTCTAGCTCTCTCGCCCTCTCTCCCTCTCCCGCCCAATCTCTGCCTCTTTCGTCCTCTTGCCCTATCAGGCTCTTAGGTTAGATTACTTACAGTGTGGAAACAGGCCCTTCAGCCCAACAAGTCCACACCGACCCGCCGAAGCGTAACCCACCCATACCCCTACATTTACCCCTTACCTAACACTACGGGCAATTTAGCACGGCTAATTCACCTGACCCTGCACATCTTTTGGACTGTGGGAGGAAACCGGAGCACCCGGAGGAAACCCACGCAGACACGGGGAGAACGTGCAAACTCCACACAGTCAGTTGCCTGCGGCAGGAATTGAACCCTGGTCTCTGGCGCTGTGAGTCAGCAGTGCTAACCACTGTGCCACCGTGCTGCCCTCTCTCACCCTCTCTCCCTCTCTCGCCCTCTCTCTTTCTCTCACCCTCTCTCCCTCTCTCGCCTTCTCTCGCCTTCTCTCTCTCTCGCCCTCTCTCCCTCTCTTTCGCCCTCTCTCCCTCACTCTCTCCCTCGCACTTCCACGCCCTCTCTACCTCTCTCGCCCTCTCTCCCACTCTCGCCCTCTTGCCCTCTCTCTCCCTCTCTCGCTCTCTGTCCCTCTCTTTTGCACTCTCTCCCTCTCTCGCCCTCTCTCTTTCTCTCACCCTCTCTCCCTCTCTCGCCTTCTCTCGCCCTCTCTCTCTCTCGCCCTCTCCCCATCTCTTTCTCCATCTCTCCCTCTCTGTCCCTCACTCTCTCTCTCGCACTTCCACGCACTCTCTACCTCTCTCGCCTTCTCTCCCACTCTCACCCTCTTGCCCTGTCTCTCCCTCTCTCGCCCTCTGTCTTTCTCTTTTGCCCTCTCTCTCACTTTCGCCCTCTCTCCCTCGCTTCCTCTCTCGCCCTCTCTCCCTCTCTCTCCTCTCTTCCTCTCTTGCCCTTTCTCCCTCTTTCACCCTCTCTCGACCTCACTCCCTCTTTCGCCCTCTCTCCAACCTCGCCATCTCTCCCTCTCTCGTCCTCTCTCCCCCTTTTGTACTCTCTCCCTCTCTCCCTTTCTCCAACTCTCCCTCTCTCCCTCTCACCCACACTCGCTCTCTCACCCTCTCTCCCTCTTTTGCTCTTTCACCCTCTCTCACTCTCTCTCTGCCTCTTTCGGCCGCTCTGCCTCTTTCGCCCTCTCTCCTCTCTCGCCCTCTCTCCCTCTCACCCTCTCTCGCCCTCTCTCCATCTCTTTCCCATTCTCCCTCTCTATCCCTCTCTCGACCTTGCTCGCCCGCCCACTCTCCCTCTCTCAACCTCTCTCCTTCTCTTGACCTCTCTCCCTCTCGTCCTCTCCCCCTCTCTCACCCTCTCTCCCTCTTTTGCCCTCTCGCCCTCTCTCACCCTCTCTCCCTCTCTCGCCCTCTCACCCTCTCTCGCCCTGTCTTCCCCTCTCACCTTCTCTCCCTCTCTCACCCTCTCGACCTCTCGCCCACTCTCCCTCTATCCCCACTCTCGAACTCTTTCACTCTCTCTCCCTCTCTCGCCCTCTCACCCTCTCTCACCCTCTGTCTTTCTCTTGCCCTCTCTTCCACTTTCGCCCTCTCTCCCCCTCGCCCTCTCTCCCTCTCTCGCCCGCTTTCCCACTTTTGCCCTCTCTCCCTCTTTCGCCCTCTCTCCCTCTCTTGCCCAGTCTCCCTCTCTCGCTCTCTATCCATCTTTCTCCCTCTTGCCCTCTCTCCATCTCTCTCCCTCACTTCCTCTCTCCCCCCTCTCGAACTTTTTCGCCCTCTCTCCCTCTCTCACCATCTCTCCCTTATTCACCCTCTCTCCCACTTTTGCCCTGTCTCGCTCTCACCCTCTCTCCCTCCCTCGCGCTCTCTGCCTCTCTAGCCCAACTGCCTCTCTCGACCTCTATCCCTCTCTCTCCCTCTCGACCACTCTCGCCCTCTCTCCCTATCTCCCCTCTCTTGAACTCTTTCGCCCTCTCTCCCTCTCTCGCCCTCTCACCCTCTCTCACCCTCTGTCTTTCTCTTGCCCTCTCTCCCTCTCTCCCCCTCTCGCCCTCTCTCACCCGCTTTCCCACTTTGGCCCTCTCTCCCTCTTTCGCTCACTCTCCCTCTCTCGCTCTCTATCCTTCTTTCTCCCTCTCGCCCTCACTCCCTCTCTCACCGTCTCTCCCTCTCTCGCCCTCTCTCCCTCTTTTGCCCTCTCTTGCTCTATCCCTCTCTCCATCTCTCGCTCTCTGCCTTTCTGGCCCCCTCCCTCTCTTGCCCTCTCTCCCTCCCTCGCTCTCTCTGCCTCTCGATCCCAACTCCCTCTCTCGACCTCTCTCCCTCTCTCACCCTCTCGACCTCTCTCACCCTCTCTCCCTCTCTCCCCCTCTCGAACTCTTTCGCCCTCTCGACCTCTCTCGCCCTCTCTTCCTCTCTCCCCTCTCTCGAACTCTTTCGCCCTCTCTCCCTCTCTCGACCTCTCTCCCTTCTCTCACCCTCTCGACCTCTCTCGCCCTATCTCCCTCTCTCGCCCTCTCACCCTCTCTCACCCTCTGTCTTTCTCTTGCCCTCTCCCACTTTTGCACTCTCTCCCTCTCTCTCCCTCTCTCCCCCTCTCGCCCTCTCTCCCTCTCTCGCCTGCTTTCCCACTTTGACCCTCTCTCCCTCTTTCGCCCACTCTCCCTCTCTCGCTCTCTATCCTTCTTTCTCCCTCTTGCCCTCTCCCTCTCTCTCCAATCTCTCTCCCTCTCTTCCTCTCTCTTCCTCACTCGAACTTTCTCGCCCTCTCTCCCTCTCTCACCGTCTCTCCCTCTCTCGCCCTCTCTCCCTCTTTTGCCCTCTCTTGCTCTATCCCTCACCCCACTCTCTCGCTCTCTGCCTCTCTAGCCCCCTCCCTCTCTCGCCCTCTCTCCCTCTTTTGTCCTCTCTCCCTCTCTCGCCCTCTCTCCCACTCTCCCTCTCTCACGTTTTCTTGCCCTCTCTCCCTCTCTCGCCATTTCTCCCTCTCTCGCACTTTCTCCCTCACTCTTGCCCTCTTTCGTCCTCTCTCCCTCTCTTCATCTTTTGCCCACTCTCCCTCTCTCCCTCTCTCGCCCTCTCTCCATATATTGCCCTCTCTCTACCTCTTTCCCCTCTCTCCGTCTCTCGCCCTCTCGCCCTCTGTCTTTCACTCGCCCTCTTTCGCCCTCTCACACTCTCTCGCCCTCTCTCCTTCTCTTGCGCTTTCTCACCCACACTCCCTCTCTCGCCCTTTCTCACCCTCTCTCACTGTCTCTCCCTCTCTCGCACTCTCTCCCTCTCTCTCGCCCTCTCACCCTCTTGCACTCTCTCTCCCTCGCACTTCCACTCTCCCTTTCTCTCCTTCTCTCCCTCTCTATCTCTTTCACCCTCTCTCCCTCTCTCACCCTCTTACCCTCTCTCGCCCTCTCTCCCTCTCTCGTCCTCTCTCCCTCTATTGCACTCTCTCGCTCTCTCTCCCTCTCTCGCCCACTCTCCCTCTCTCGCCCTCTTTCAAACTCTTTCGCCCTCTCTCGAACTCTTTCGCCCTCTCTCCCTCTCTCACCTTCTGTCTTTCTTTCACCCTCTCTCCCATTTTCGCCCTCTATCCCTCTTTCCCACTTTTGCCCACTCTCCCTCTTTCGCCCTCTCTCACTCTCTCGCCCACTCTCCCTCTCTAGCTCTCCCTCTCACTCTCATGCCCTCTCTCCCTCTCTCGCCGTTTCTCCCTCTCTCACCCACTCGCCCTCTTTCGTCCTCTCTCCCTTTCTTGCCCTCTCTCACCCTCTCTCCCTCTCTCCCTCTCTCGCCGTTTCTCCCTCTCTCACCCACTCGCCCTCTTTCGTCCTCTCTCCCTTTCTTGCCCTCTCTCACCCTCTCTCGCTCTCTCGCCCTCTCTCACTCTCTTTGCCTCTTTTGCCCTCTCTCCCTCTTTCGCCCTCTCTCCCTCTCCTTCCCTCTCTCCCTCTCTCGCCCTTGTTCCCTCTCTCACCCTCTCTCCCGCTCTCTCCCACTCTCCCTCTTCCACCCTCTCTCCCTCTCTCGCCCTCTCTTTCTCTCTCACGCGCTTTCTCTCTTTTGCCCTCTCTCCCTCTCGCCCTCGCTCTCACTCTCGCCCTCTCTCCCTCTCTCACCCACTCTCCCTCTCTCGCTCTCTCTCCCTCTCTTGCCCACTCTCCATCTCTCGCCCGCTCTCCATCTCTCTACCTCTCGCCCTCTCTTGCCCTCTTTTGACCTCTCTCCCTCTCGTCCTCTCGCCCTCTCTCCCTGTCTCGCCCTCTCCCTCTCTCGCCCTCTCTCCCTCTCTCAACCTATCTCTACGTCTTTCTCCCTCTCTCCCTCTCTCGTAGCTTCTCCCTCTCTCGCACTCTCTCCCTCTCTCTCGCCATCTCGCACGCCCTCTCGCCCTCTCTTACCCTCTCTCCGTCTCACTCGCTCTCTCCCTTTCTCTCCGTCTCTAGCTCTCTCGCCCTCTCTCCCTCTCCCGCCCAATCTCTGCCTCTTTCGTCCTCTTGCCCTATCAGGCTCTTAGGTTAGATTACTTACAGTGTGGAAACAGGCCCTTCAGCCCAACAAGTCCACACCGACCCGCCGAAGCGTAACCCACCCATACCCCTACATTTACCCCTTACCTAACACTACGGGCAATTTAGCACGGCTAATTCACCTGACCCTGCACATCTTTTGGACTGTGGGAGGAAACCGGAGCACCCGGAGGAAACCCACGCAGACACGGGGAGAACGTGCAAACTCCACACAGTCAGTTGCCTGCGGCAGGAATTGAACCCTGGTCTCTGGCGCTGTGAGTCAGCAGTGCTAACCACTGTGCCACCGTGCTGCCCTCTCTCACCCTCTCTCCCTCTCTCGCCCTCTCTCCCTCTCTCACCCTCTCTCTCTCTCGCCCTCTCTCACCCTCTCGCCCTCTCTCTCCCTAATTCGTCCTCTCTCTCTCTCTCTCTCACCATCTCTCCCTCTCTCGCTATCTCACCCTCTCTCCTCTTTCATCCTCTCCCCCTCTCTCACCCTCTCTCCCTCTCTCGCCTGCCCCCCTCTCTCGCTCTCACTCTCTCCATCTCTCGTCCACCCCCTCTCTCTCCCTCTCTCCATCTGTCACCCTCTCTCGCAGTCTCTCCCTTTCTCGGCCCCTCTCCCTCTTTCGCCCTCTCTCCATCGCCCTCTCTCCCTCTCTCACCCTCACTCTCCCTCTCCCTTCCTCACTCCCTCTCTCTCTCGCCATCTCTCCCTCTCTCGCCCTCTCTCCTCACGCCTTCTCTCCCTCTCTCGCCCTTTCCCTCTCTCCCTCTCGCCTTCTCTCGCCGTCTCTCGTCTTCTCTCTCCCTGTCTCCCTCTCGTCCTCTCGCCCTCTCTCACCCACTCTCCCCCTCTTTCGCCCTCTCTCCCTCTCTCGCCCTCGCTCCCTCTCTCTCCCTCTCTCCCTCTCTCCTTCTCTCGCCATCTCTCTGTCGCCCTCCCTCCCTCTCTCGCCCTCGCTCTCCCCCTCTCCGTCTTTCGCCCTCTTGCCCTCTCAAGCTCTCTCGCCCTCTATCCCCTCTCTCGCCGTCTATCCCCCTTTCTCTCCCCCCCTCTCTCTCTCTCTTGCCCTCTCTCCCTCTCTCTCCCTCTCTTCTCTCTCCCTCTCGCTCCCTCTCTCCCTCTCTCGCCCTCCCTCCCTCTCTCTCCCTCTTTCACCCTCTCTCCCTCTCTCGCCCTCTTTCCTTCTTTCGCCCACTCGGCCTCTCTCCCTCTCTCTCCCTCTCTCCCTCCCTCTCCCTCTCTCCCTCTCTCGCCTTCTCTCCCTTTCTTGCCCTCTCTCCCTCTCTCTCCCTCTCTCCCTCTCGCCCTCTCTCCCTCTCTCGCCCTCTCACCCTCTCTCGCCCTCTCCTGTCCTCCCCTCCTCTCGCTCTCTCTCTCCTCACCTTCCTCTGTTTCTCTTTGACTGAATCTCTCTCCCCCCTCCATCCCTCCCTCTCTGTCTGATGAACTCTGTCTCCCTGGTTCTTCCCTTCCCCCTGAGATGGTGAGAGAGGAAGTGTTTGCAGTGAGAGAGAGGTAGAGAAATGAGGAGAAAGAGTAGGGGAGAGGAAATGGGAGGCCAGGTTAGAGTGGGGGCACAGAGGGATTTAAACCGAGCTCCCGAGCTCAGGGCGCGGTGCCCTCCCCTTCCCTGAGGACCAGGACTTGGGGCTGAGTCTGTCTCTCTCCAGCTCAGCTTCTCCAACACAAAGACACCCAACAACATCGGTCACTCTGCTGCTCGGCACGCTTTAATCAACATTTTTATTGGTTACAAATGGAAGTGATGGATACAGTCTGTGGGATGGTGCCTTTTCTCACTGGCCCCTGAGTTGTGAGAAACATTGAAATGTTTCCCTGTAACCCCCCTGTGGGATAAGGATGGACAAACCAGCGCTACCCTCAGTCTGTTACCATAGCGACAGGCTGCTCCATCGCTGAAAGACTGAACTGAAATGAGAAAATCCCGGATGGATTGATTAATGAGGGAATTTTATTGATGGATGGATCTGGGTAAAGGGATATTTCAGCACATTCTTCAGCTGCTGCCTGAACTTAGTCTGAGTCACGGCATAAATCGCGGTGTTTGTGCAGCAACTGAGGAGCTGCAGCATGAAGCCCAATTCCCGCACAAAGTCATCGAGATACACAGACAGATACCCAATCCAATCCATTCGGTTCCATATAGAAAACAGCATTAACGTTGACCATAACAGGATGAAATTGGCCGAGATCACAAACAGTAAAATGATGGATTTTTTTCTGTTTCTCATTTCACTGTCAGACTGAGCGTCCCCATTGGTGTGAGCACGGAGTCTCCTGCGGGCTCTGCTGGTCACTACAATGTGTCTGACGGTGAGAACATTGAGCAGCAGAATCAGGAGAAATGGGACACACGGGGTTAGAATGTGGTGGAGGAACTCGATTGTGACCCAGACACTGGAGTAACGAGCAGCGATTGTTACATCACAAAACCAGGGATTGTTCACCAGCCAATACCGAGCCTTGAGCATAAAATACCAGGAAATGTCCTTTAAACAGCTCAGCACAGTCACTGCTCCCAGAACCACAGCCGCCGTTTTCTCACTGCAGTATTTACTTTTCAGCTTCTGGCAACAAATGGCCACAAACCGATCAAAGGTGAAAGTGACGGTGAACCAGACAGAGCAGTCAGTGGCTGCATAAAGCAGGACGGCGTGGATATTACACACGGGGACGGAGTACAGGAAATAAAACTGTTCCGGATAAACAATGGGAATGTGTCTCAGGATCAGGTCGAGGATAATGACCAGGAGATCTGCTGCTGCCATGGCCCCCAGGTAACGTCTGACACATGGAGACAATCCACAATCTTTATAAAGCAGGACGTAGATGGTCACTATGTTAGCTGTGAGGAAGGAAAACAAACCCATTATCCATCAGCCTGGAGGCAAAGGGACCCGTTTGATTGGGGACCCAGTGAGATTTTCAAATGTGCCCCTGTATTCAGGGATTTATTAAAATAATTGGAGCTGGAATAACAAATGGGAAGGTCGGAATTACTGACAAAAATGTGACATAAACCACAAGAAACCCTCCCTACCCAAACACACAGAGACACATCCATAAGGATAGATGGTTTCTAGAACATTCCCACACACTCGATCACTCGAGGGCAGACACAGGTCACTCCTTCCCAGTTCCTACTATCGAGGGTGGAAACGTTGCTGTCCTGAAGGATTCTCTCCCAGTTTCCTGAAGACAAACAGAGTTTGGGAATTTCTGTATTTTGATCTAAATTGTGGTCAATCTTGTGTCGTGAAGAAATGTAAACGCAGGGAAAACGTATTCACCCCTTTAACTGCCTGAGGGGCCTTCGGAACAGTGTCACCTTCTCCCTGGAACGGGGTCTCTTCCCTCGGGATCTTATCGTTTATTCAATTCACTGATGTCCGGCCGGAACGTTCCGGGGAATGTCACTAAAAGAATGTTGGGGACAGAACGTTCCGGGGAGCACCTTGACATGTCCATCACCTTTCCCCCCCTACCCACCCCACCAACATGATGTACTGTCCCTGGACACACTGTAACATTAATGGGGTGAGAGACAGAGGGTCCAAACACAGGAATGGGAACTAAAGGCATTGCCAGATCAGCTGAAATGGTTAGATTTACCACATTCTCAATCCACCTCACAGAACCAGCCCAGACACTATAAAGCCAGAGGAGATATCTGTTCACCGTGGCACACTGTGATGACCAGGCCAGTGTACTGCTCAGTACAAACCAGCAATCTGTCTAGATTCATCCATTACACTGGTCAATACAATCCAGCAATCTGTCCAGAGTGGAACACTGTGTGCAGATTCATCCTTTGCACTGGGCAAGACAACCCAGCAATCTGTCCAGATTGAAAGACTGCACAGATCATGTCAGAGCACTTAACTTCAAACGCACAGATCAGTTCAGTGCATTGATCTATAAACCCAGATTATATATCTGTCCAGCACGGGGTGCTATGCAGAAAACAGCAGTGCGTTGCTTTGTAAACCAGGAGCAGTTACCCACCCAGCATGTAGGACTGTGTACACCACCCTAGTGCATCGATCTGTAAACCAGGAGCAGTTACCCTCCCAGAATGTAGAGCTGTGTACCCCTCCCCAGTGCATTGCTCAGTAACACTGTGTTAGATCACTGCCCAGCCCGGGGAAACTTGCAGCCCGTGCTGTAGGTACAGTATGTACAGCTCCCACCTATCTACGGCTCCATATCTCCATTGTACCATGACAAGGGGTGCTGTGGGTGTGAACTTTACTGCCAGAGAGAGATGGCGGGGGAATCAGTTTAAATATCACCACATGGGAGGGGTTTGGGAAGTAGACAGAGAGGGGGAGACTGGAAGACAGTGTCATGGAAGAATGTGTTCCAAGGTTGCAGAATGCTGAAATGTAGACACTTTGATAGCATCCTGTAACATGAGCCAGTCTTCCCAGGAAAGATGGGAAAAAGGGATATTGGTGTGAGGTCAGATGATGGAGAGTTTTGGATGAGCATTTGTTCTACAGCTTTGTAAATGGGAGTCCTTCATGGCTGGAGTTACACACCATCACGCAGATGCCCCTGGATATTCAGTGATCCCTGGCACTTGTGTCATCTTTAAAAGGCACATGATTGAGCTTTCTCAGCTTGGAGCTGCCCTGCATAGCTTACCCCGAGCATGGCAGATAAGGGACAATTGCACCACGGTTTGTCGACAGGGGCATGGAGAGCCTGGTGGATGGGCTAGTACAGAGGGGTCCATTCTCTTCCCAGAGGTGGCCACACCACCAGACCCACCGAGCATGCTCTGAGCTCCCCACCCAGCTCACTGCAGTATCTGTGGTCTGAGGAAATGTCCAGCAATACACGACAAGCAGAATAACCTTCCCCGCTCTATCAGGATAAGGGTCACCATCTTCTCTGCTCCCTCACACTCACTGTGTATCTGTTACCGCACCTACCCCTGAACAAGGCTCATGCTCCACCACTCTCACTGTTGCATGCAGCACCTTCCCCCACTCTCTTCCCTCCACATTACCCCCCCCACCCCCAACACTAATAACACTGCATGGATACAACACTGTGGACTGACTCCCTCGAGACCCCTCACCATGACCCCCCGCCCCACACCTACACTAACACTAACAGCAGGACCACCCACTCCCACCCTCATTCCCACCCTCTTCCCTCCCATTCCAGGAGAAACAGCCTGGAATAGGACAGAAAGGGCCAAGCCGGGTGGTGGAGTGCCCGATAACAGTTCCCTCACCATCGCCCCCCCCCCCCCCCCCCCCCCCCCCCCGCCATGTGGGGACGACCTTGGTACGAGCCGGATAGTACCAGGATGCCTCGTGTGGAGATTCTGAAACATTCACGTCCCACCGACCGAGTAAGGAGCAATGTTCAGTGAAGGGCAATTCTCACTTTAAACCCACTGCCAGCTCCGTTTTCCCCCGGCACAACCTAGAAGCCGTGGCTCTGATGCCATCTCCCTTTTGTGTCGAGCTGGTACAAATGGAATCCCCACGGTCTCGGTGGGCAGGAGGGTGGGCTCGCAACACATCGTGTCCCCCACCTCCCAGGAAGGGAGTACGGAGGCTCCCTTCTACACCTGCCCCTGTAAACAGCTCAGATACTGAAACTATTCTGTGATAGTTACTGCCCTCCCCACTTGTCCTGATATCTTCCACAATCTGTGCTCAAATACACCCAGGACCCTCTGCTCCTGCAGCCCCTTTATAATGGCACAGCCTGTTTTAAACTGTCTTTCATTGTCTTTCCTACCACAGTCCATCACCTCACACTGCTCTGCATTGATCCCCATCTGCCATCAACCTGAACACGACACCAACGTGTGATTGTCCTGTTAGAGTTCCACACTGTCCTCCATAGACTTCAGAGTTCTTTCAGGTTCGGTGCCATGTACAAACATTGAGATTGTCATAGCGTCACAGTCCCCATGAAGCAACTGAAATCCTTCCCCACTCACTAGTGTGAGCAAGTGAAATACTGATATATTCCCATGGACAGAGTTGAATAATGACATGCTGTCAATGTAGCAGCAAAAGTCCTGACCCATACGAGACAGAGTAGATGAAATGTTGACAAACCACAGAGCAAGAGAAATCCGGATAGATTCCACTTATCGATAATCATCAGGGTATAATGTGATGAAGTTGAAAGTGTGTACTGTACCTTTAAGAGAGGGTGGATGCTGTTCTGAACTGAGAGCTTACACGCACCTGTGGTATGAGAGGATGGCAGACCCAGAAACAGTATATTACTACAGAGCTGGAGTCGGGTAATAAGCAGTTAAGAGAAAGGGGGTCCCAGAGTTGTGAATAGTTAATGTAAAATGTTCATTTTCAGAGTGAAAAAATAACTTGATGTTTTTATTTAAACAGTGGAATTTGGCAGGTCTGTCCCTCATATTTTGACAGTTTACGAGGCGAATTGAGCATTTCTTTATGATCATTTAAGTTAACAGATGAGCTTCACGCCGTGCCCTAATCATTCCCGTGTGTGTATCTGTGTGTCTCTCTGTGGGGCAGGTCTGGCCATCTCTGTGGTGCTTTAAGTGATTCAATGCCACTGTCTGCTGGCCTCCACACACCACTGCACAGGCATTGGTAGAGGGTGAAAACCAACAGGGAGACATTCAGAGAGGGGGAGGGAGAGGGCAGCTGCTCACAGCACCATCCAAACTGATGTCTTATCCATGTACTGATCTAAATGTCCTTTGAACGTTGTAACTGTCCCTGCTTTCACCGCTTCCTCTGGAAGTTCATTCCACACACAAGCCAGATTCTGCCCAAAATAATTACCTCTCATGACTTTTGTAAATCTTTTTCCTCGCACCTAAAATATTCCTCAGTTTTGAATCCCCAACTGTAGGGAAAATACATCAGCCCTTTACCTTATCTGTAACCCTCATGATTTTGTAAGCCTCTGTAAAGTTACCCTTTAATGTCATACTCTCCAGTGAAAAAAGTCCCAACCTATCCAACCTCTCCTTATAGCTCACTCCCTCCATTCCCAGCAACATCCAGGTTAATCTCTTCTCAACCCTCTCCAGCTTAATAATATCACAGTGAATAGTCAAGGTATTTTCTAAGGGTACGGGGAGTCCAAAACTAGAGGACATAGGCTTGAGATGAGAGGGATACATTTAAAAGTGACTTAAGGGGCAGCTTTTTCACCCAGAGGTGGTGTGCCTATGGAATGAGCGGGCAGGGTGACCAGACTGGACACAGTATTCCAGAAGAGATCTCACCAATGTCCTGTACAACCTCAACATGACATCCCAATTCCGAGAGTCAAAGGTCTAACCTATGAAGACAAGTGTGTTAAACACCTTCTTAACCACACTATCTGTAAGAGATGCAAATTAAAAAGAATTATACCTGACGGCCTAGGTCTCTGTCCTACAACAATGTCAAAGACCCTACTTTTAATTGTATAGATCCTACTCTTGTTTGATTTACCAATACCTGGCATTAATCCAAATTAAGCTCTACCTGCCACCCCTCTGCCCAGTGTGTGATATTACTGTCACCTCACCCTCCCACTTCAATTTTGAAATGCCCATCCCTCTCCAGGAAGCCTGCACACTCCGGCCTTGATTTTCACAAAGACCCTGAGCTCGGTTTGCCTGATATGATTCGGGGGAGGAGGGACATATTGCACAAACAATCAGTGGGGAGGTGAGGCTGGACATTAATCAGCGGCCTGGTATCATTTCATGGTTTTAGAAAGAGGCAGTCACACGTTAGAGGTGGGTAAGAGTGATCGGTGTTTTGTGACCAGAAATTAAACTCCTCCTTCATCTTGGTGTTTAGTAATAAATATCTATTCGTGGCCCTTCATTGGGCAGAGTGTGTCTGCAGGATTTCTTTCGCTAATATTGCAGACTACAGATAATAGCCATTAAAGATGGTCATAGTTAATTTCAATGGCATAGCACGTGCACTCAACATCCTACAGTTGAGACAAATATCTTGCATTTGTTTAACAATACAAAGTGTTTTGTGCAGTTCAGTAATGGTAACCTGATTATAAAAAATCCACACCGAGCTGAAAGCGGGCACTAAAATATGACTCAAAATCTGGGTATGGTAGTGTAGTGGGTTGTGTCCCTGCCTATGAGCCAGACCTTTGAATTTGATTCTAATTTCCTGAACTTGTGTGGTAGTGTTCCGAGCTCTGGAATGGATGGCCTGGATTCAAGTCCTGTCTGTTGCAGAGGTATGTCACAGTATGTCAGAACAGGCTGATGGACAAACACACAGGAGAATAATGTTACAGCTTTATGGGTATTGCTGAGTGATGCTCGTGTCCCTACCTCCAGGCACAAAGGTTTAGGTGTAAAGCTTACAGATGTATCTCGTGGTACATCTGAACAAACTGATTAAAATGGATTTAGAATTGGTGACTTGATGGAGAAGGAAGAGGTGTCAGTATTGAATTTCAGAATTTAGTCCCAGGATGACTGAAAGTACAGCTATTCGTGTTGATTGGAGTCACATTTCGCAGCAGTAAAGGTTTATAAAATCCGAACGCTTATGGATAGGTTGAGTAGTCAGGGTTTTTCCCCAGGTTAGGGGCGTCCAAAACTAGAGGGCATTGGTTCAAAGCGAGAGGGGAAAGGTTTTGATGAGGCCTAAAATACACCTTTTCATGCAGAGGGTGGTGTGCGTATGGAATGAGCTGCCAGAGGAAGTGGAGGAGGCTGGTACAACTACAGTATGTAAAAGGCATCTGGATGCTTACAGACCTGCCGAGCTTTTCCAGCAATTTCTGTATTTCTTTAAAAAATGCATTCATTTTAACACAGTTATTCTGAATAACTTAAACATTTTACTTTTTAATGACGCAGGGCCACGCAAACATATTTCAAATTGACCGAGATCATTTTCTGCTAAGGGTATGACAGCAGCAATGATGCACCTACATGGAACAGGGAATGTGATTGAGACATAGTTTGGACAATGTACAAGGAGACCTCACATGGTCCAGTTTGGGAGAGGATGATATTACTGTGTGATTCAGCTTAGAGAGAGAGAATATGTAATCTGCCCGAGAAGGAATGGCCTATTGTGCTATCTCTCCTTCATTGTTACTCATCACAGCAATGTGTGCGAGCTCAAAAAAACCTCGAAAGTCATTGCTACCATTCTTATTTTTATGGAACCCCTGCAGTGTTGAAACAGGCCCTTCAGCCCAACAAGTCCATACCAACCTTCCCAACCCATTCCCCTATATTTACCCCTAACATTTGCAACTAACCTAGAAATCCCTGAACACTACAGATAATTTAGCATGACTAATCCACCAAATCTACACGGTTTGAGCTGTGGTAAGAAACTGGATCACCCATTAGAAGTTCACACAAACAAGGGGAGAATGTGCAAACTCCACACAGACAGTCACCCAAGGCTGGAATCGGACCCAAGTCCCTGGTGCTGTGAGACAGCAGTGCTAACCACCGTGCTACCCTTTGCGTGATCCCTGACCAGAATTCATTGGAATCTACCCACTGCCTAAAGCAATGGGAATTCAGCCAAATCCAACTCTCCCAGGATGAAATCCCATTGCTAGCAGCTGTGCAAGTACAATATCTTCAGAAGCAGAATAACGTTTTGGACAATCTCGCAATTTTTCTTCTATGTCATGAGTTCCAATAATATCTGGACAAAGTTATTTCAAGTTAAAATTGCAGATATTTTGTTTATCAGTGTGTGTGTGTGTCAGCGTTTTTAGAAATCGAAATATTGATTATATATTTGCAATACCCAAACAGTTTCCCTTTCATCTTTCCATCATAGTTTGAGTAACATTGCTCTGGATCATAGACGTGTTGTTTTAGCAGATTAAAGAAACTAGCCTGACTTGTTCCTAAAACTGACCCTGACCCAGTCTGAGACTGATATCATCGGCCATATCACCAACTTGGTTACATTTAACATTTGTTGTGAGCAGTGGAGGAGTGGGGCTAGATAAGGAAACAGTGACCCAAAAAGCCGGGGAACTATAGACCGGTGAGCCTGATGTCAGTGGTGGGTAAGTTATGGGAGGGGTTTCTGAGGGACACGATTTACATACATTTGGGAAGGCAGGGTCTGATCGTGGTAGACAACGTGGCTTTCTGCATGGGAAATCATGTCTCATTAATTTGATTGAGTTTTATGAAGAGGTGACAAAGAAGATTGATGGAGGCAGTTTGGTAGACATTGTCAATATGGACTTCAGCAAGGTGTTCATTTAAAGAACAAAGAGCAAAGAAAATTTACATCCCAGGAACAGTCCCTTTGCCCTCCAAGCCTGAGCCGATCCAAATGTACTGTCTAAATCTGGCGGTCAATTCCTAAACATCTGTATCCCTCTGATCCCCATCTACTCATGCATCTGTCCAGACGCATCTTAAATGAACCTATTGTGCCTTCCTCTATCATTTCTGCTAGCAACAGGTTCCAAATGCTCACCACCCTCTGGGTGAAGTGCTTACCGCGTGTATCCCCCTTAAACGTTCCACCTCTCACTTTGAAAGCATGACCTCTCGTCATTGAATCCTTCACCCTGGGAAAAAAACTTGTCTGTGTCCACCCTGTCTTTTCCCTTCATGATTTTGGAAATCTCATTCAGGTCCCCCTTAATCTCCTTTTATCGAGTGAAAATAAACTTAACCTTCTCAGCCTCTCTTCATAGCTAGTATTTCATTCTGATTGGTTGACAGATTAGTAAGTTTCAGTCACATGGGATACAGAAGAAGCTAGTCACAATTGGTTTGAAGGAAGAGGGACATTTTTCAGACTGGAGGTTTGTGAGCAGCAGTGTGCTGCAAGAATCAGTACTGAGTTCACTGCATTTCAGCATTTATTTAAAGGGTTTATACGTGAATATTGGGGCCATAGTTAGTAGGTTTACAGATGGCATCAGAAAGGAGGTGTAATAGATTATCTCAGAGTACAACGAGACCACAATTAGATGGGAAAAAGAGGTAAGGAGTGACAGATGAAGTTTAATTTAGATAAGTACGAGGTTTTGCAATTTGGGAAGGCAAACCAGGGCAGAAATTATACACTTAATGGTAAGGTCCTGGGGAGTGTTGTGGAACAAAGGGACCGAGGGCTGCAGGTGCATTGTTCCTTGAAAGTGGAGTCGCAGGTAGACAGAGTGGGACAGAACACATTTGGCACATTTGCCTTAATCAGTCAGAGCATTGAGTACAGGAGTTGGGGTGGCATGTTGCATCTGTACAGGATGTTGGTGAGGCCACTTTAAGAATACTGCGAACAACTCGGTTTTCTGCAGAAATGACTTACATGGATGTTTCAGGTCTGGAGGTTTGAGCTGTAGGGAGAGGTTTATTAGGTTGAGGTGTTTCCCCTGGAGTATCAGAGGTTGAGGGGTGACATTATACAGGTTTATAAAACCATCAGGGGCGTGGATATACTGAACAGCCACGTTCTGCTCCCCACAGGTTGAAGGGGCGAGGGCGATTGATTTAGAAGAGACCTGAAGATAAATTTTTCACACAGAGAGTGGTGTGTGTACAGAAAGTGCTGTCAGAGGAAGTGATGATGGCGGTTACAATCGCACGTTTAAAAGGTATCTGAAGAGGAGGGATATTGGCCAAATGCTGGCAAATGCAACTAGATCAGATTTGATATCTCATCGGAGTGAACAGATTGGACTATCGGGTCTGTTTCCGTTCTGCATGTTTATGCAAGTGGTTTTAACTACCAGCTTGGTAACGCTCATTCAATCTCTCTCTTAAAAGAAACCAGGACAATAGAACCTCTTAAATCTGCAGCATTGTCACACTTGTCAGCACGTCGAGCTGTCAAACAGGAACTAGGGGTAACCAATTAGGTTCTTGGCCCTGTCCAATCAGACGAGGAAGAAGCCAATCAGTCCCTTGAGTCACTTACACAGGAACAGGAGGAGGCCATTCCCACCTCAATGCACTTACACGGGGGCAGAATGAGGCAATTTATGCTGATTCCTGATTAATGTCTTAGGCCCGAAACGTCGATTCTCCTGCTTCTCGGATGCTGCCTGACCAGCTGTGCTTTTCCAGCGATCGACGCTCTACTCTGATCTCCAGCATTAGCAGTCCTCACTGTCTCCTAATCGATGCTATAACATGATGAACAAGTGGGGCAGAGGCTGCACAGACAGACTGCTCCACGTTGTTCCTCCTGGCTGTGTTGCTTATGATACACACGTGAGACTTTAACGTGGTTTTCTAGTGGTGAGGAGGGAAGCCATATGTCTTGTGTGAAGTCTCAAGAAGTAATCTTTCATCTCCAAGAAGATAGCCTGGTGTTCTCTGTGCAGGGTGGAAGCTGGTGGGAATGGCGACCTGTTTCAGATGGAAGGTATTGTGGCTGCTGTTGGGGATTGTGAGCAACCTGACGTTCAGTACGGATTCACACGCCAACTGCACAATAACATGGGGAGAGTTAATTTAGGCATATAAACTATTAGGAAAGTTACGTTAGACTGATGAATGGACTCTCTAAGTTCAAATAATGCTGATCTTGTTCATGTTGGTCTTATCGAGTGCACGTCCTGTTCAGAGTAACCTGTATGCCTTACTCTGTTCAAGTCTATTTCCACCCTATGATCTGCCTGGCCATACTTACTATGATCTGCCTCCACTGCTCATAAATAAAGTGTTTCCCTGTACTGAGGTACACGTGGCAATAAACCAAACCAATCAATCCTAGGTAAAGTATGGAATTTCTCACCCTGTCAATGTCTCTTTTGGAACAAAGTGATCGCTGCCACACCTCTTGTTTCAGTATCACCATTTCTTCATCTCTCACAGCCCTACAGATTAAACACAGCTTCTTCACTCTATCCTCATTTTACCATCACCCATGTCTGTGTTCAGGAGATCATTCCTTACAAAGGAGATCAAAACTGTACAGAGTGCCCCTCATGCTGTCCCAGCAAGGCTCTACAACAGCAGGAAGATGGCTTTACTTATGTACTTGAATCATCATACAATAAAGTACAGCATACCATTGACTGCACCCATTACTTACACAGGATTTGATTCGGAGCAGTCAGCATAGACTTGTGAGTGGAAGATCATGCTTCCTAAATGTGATAGAGTCCTTTTGTGAAGTGACCAAGAAGGGTGATGAGGGCAGAGCGGTAAACGTAGTCTCTATGGATTTTAGTAAGGCCTTTGATAAGTTTCCACATGGCAGGCTGTTCTGGAAGGTTCCATCACGTGGAATGCTGGAGGATTTGGCCAATTGGATACACAGTTGGCTTGTTGGTAGGAAGCAGAGGGTTTAGTGGAAGGATGCTTGTCAGACTGGAGGCTGGGTCCATAGCTGTTTGTTATCTATGATTTGGTTGAGAATGTACAAGACATGATTAGTAAGTTTGCAGATGACCAAATAAGTGGTATCATGATCAGTGAGGAAGTTTATCAGAAATTGTAGCAGGGCCTAAATTAGGTGGGCAAGTGGACCGAGAAATGGCAAATGGAATTTAATATAGATGTGTGAGGTGTTGCACTTTGGAATCTCAAATCAAGCTTGGAGTTTCATGATGTATGGGAGGGTTTTAAGGGGTGTAGTAGGCAAACAGACCTTGGCCTTAAGGTGCAAGTTTCCCTGAGAATGGAGTCTAAGGTAGACAGGGCAGTGAAAAAGACATTTGGCACACTGGCCTTCATCAGGCAGGACATTGAGTATAGAAGTTGGGAATTTATGTTGCAGTTCCGCAGGTCTTTTGTAAGGCCCCACTTGGAGTATTGTGTTCAGTGTTTGTTACTTTGTTATAGGGAGGATGTTATGAAATTAGAAAGAGTGCAGAAGAAATTTACAAGGACGTTGTCAGAACCCAATGGTCTGAGTTATAGGGAGAGGTTGGACAAGCTAGGAACTTTTCTTTAGAGTGTAGGAACCTTAGGGGGGACTTTATAGAGCTGTATAAGATCATGAGGGGTATGGATAGGGTGAATGCTTTTTCAGTGTTTTCCAAGGTGTAGAGAATCGAGGACGAGATCTGATCAGTTTAAGGTTAAAGGGGAAGGAATAAAAGGGAACCTGAGGGGCCATTTCTTTACACAGAGGGCTGGTACGTGGATGAGCTGCCAGCAGATGTAGTTGAAGGGGGTATATTAACAACATTTCAAAAGCATTTGGGTAAATATGTGGATAGGAAAGAACTGGAAGGGTATGGGCCAACTGCAGGGAAATGGGGTTAGCGTGGATGGACATTTACAAGGTGGAGTCGAACCTTTCTAATAATTAAAACCAAACACCCAAAACGGCTCGCCTTACCTCGTATTCTGTTCAAATATTACTGGCACGGATCTCCTACATTCCACCATTTAAACAAAAATTAAAAAGTTAGTTTCTTAACTTTAATAGTGAACACTAAACAACAACTATTCACAAATGCAAGCCCCTCTTTTCTTAACTACGTACTATCTGACTCCAACTCTATAAAAGTATGCTATTTCAACAATCTACATATAAAAACATTGTAATCTCAATACCACGCAGTCTCCATCTACCCCGCTGTGTTCACTCTTCCAGCTGCTGATGTCCTAGGGTCATTTTTTTTTATTGCAATATGTTTGACATGAACATGTATCTTTGATAGAGAGTGTTTGAGATGGCCAGTTAGCGCTCCTGCTCTGCAGCAGTTATTCTGCTATTGGATGGCAGTGACTCTCCCTCTAGTGTTCAAGATCCTGTGTTTATATACTTCCCATATTATAATAAATCTCATACTTTCAAGGTGTCCAAACAATAATATCGAAATTCCGTTGGCTTCTGGTTATTTAAACTCTTTAATTGTATTTGTCAAAACAGCAACCAAAATTCAGGTAGCCATTTCCCAGCTAATGGTGACATGTGGGAGAGCCTGACCTTTAGCTGGTATCTGTGGCTGTACTTTCTATTCAGCAAAACCCGTTCTGTCTTAAAGTGACCAGACAGGCTTTCGGCTTCCTAACACCTCCCCACTTCAGAAATAAAATGAACCATCATTATAAAAAGATGGCTTCATTTATTTTCCTTTAATTCTTAATCCCATTATTATGAAATACGAAAGTCATTAATCTAAGTTGTACCATTCATATCAATTCTGGACGCATATATAACACTGGCATAAGTCAAATTTTATCTAAACCGTTTTCTTTAAATTTGCGATAACACATCTGCTATCACATGTTTAGAACCTACAGCATGTACATTTTGTCGGTTTAACGTCGGTAACATAAGACTCCAATGAAACAGTCTCATACTTTGGCTTTAACTAGTCTTAAAAAATGCGGGAAGATTGTTGTTGTCCACAACCAACTCCGACAATTTATTTGTCATATAAACATTAAAACATTGTCAGGGCAATTCCAATCTCAATCATTCTTTTTCAGTAATGGAGATTTTGTATTTTTTTTCTGGTGGACATTAAGTTTTGTCAACAAGTAGCCAATTGGCCATTCAGTTCTATCATCATCTTTCTGTATCAATATATCTCCGACCCCTATATCCCGAGCATCAAACACAATTTTCAAAGGGTTTCAAAATATTTGGTGTAGCTAAAACTGGTGCGGTGATTAACCCTGCTTTAAAATTCTCAAAAGCCCCCTGGCATTGTTCTATCCACCACAATTCTGTGTTCTTCTTTAATAAATCCATCAGTGGTGCCAATACGCTGCTGAAGTTTGGAACAAACTTCCGATAGAATGCACACAGTTCCAAAAACCGAAGCACCTCTTTCTTCGAGGATGGTCGTGGAAATTCCTCAAAGCCCTTCGTCTTTGTGTTCCATGGAGTCAACCTTCCATGTCCAATGTAATGTTCCAAGAACGTCACCTCTGCCTTCGTGAATTCTGTTGTCTTACAGTTTATTCCCAAGTTTGCTTCTTGTAATCGTTCAACATGGTCTGCCAACTGTAACACGTGAGCTTTCAATCACTTGCTAAAGAACACTACATCATACAGATAAACTGCACAATTTGTTTATCTGACCACAATGCTGTTCCTGAGTCTTAAATGTGGCTGGAGCATTATTCATTAACGTGGCATACACGATAACGTTTTTGTCATATCTGGTATCTTTACCAGATAGGTTAACTGACTCAACATTTTTTTAATTTGAAAGTGGCGACTAAACCTGGCTTTGAAGGGATTTCCTACCACTGGTGGCAATACTAATACGTCATCTCCACGGGAAATCATCAAAGTTTCAGAGTTTTTACCTGCCACCTGCTTCGCTCTGTGCTGTGCCCTCTTCAGGTGCTGTTGAGCTAACTCACCTACTCCATCTAATCTCTCCCTCACCTCACATACATCATCCAAGTGTGAGATCTCCGACTTCGGTCTTGTCAATTAATATTTAATTAATTTCAATGGACCTCTCACTTCAGGTACGAACATTAACTTAAAGGAAGTAAACTGAGTAGATTTATTTGGGGCATCTCTGATGGCAAGCAATTTAATGGGCACCTTTATCCCAATCATTCAGGCAATCCTGACAGGACTGCAGATGCAGTCTGAAAACTGTGTGGCTGGAAAAGCACAGCAGTTCAGGCAGCATCCGAGGGGCAAGAGAGTTGAAGTTTCAGGTACAAATGCTTCATCAGGAAAGTGGGGGCAAGGGACGGGCAAGGGGGCTGAGAAATAAATAAGAGATTGGGGATGGAGCTGGGTGGGAGGTAGTTTGGATGGTGATAGGTAGATACAGGTGGAATGTGATGGTGATTGGTCGGAGAGGAGGGTGAAGTGGATAGGTGGTAGGACAGCTGGAACCCTCAAACTGTAGAGCATCAAGTTGACTTCACCAAATTCCAAATCTCCCCTCCCCCAACCTCATCACTATTCCAACCGTTCAAATTAGCACCTCCCTCTTGAACTGTCCCAACTTTCCATCTTCCTTCCCACCTGTCGACTCCACCCTCCACTCCGACATATCACTATCACTCCCAACTACATCATCCGATCACCTTCCCAGTGACCCTCCGGCCAGCCCAGCTCCTACTGTCCTATTTATCTTTCAGCCCCCTTGTCACCCCACCACATTCCTGACGATGGGTTTATGCCTGATATGTCGTTTGTTCTGCTCTTCGGATGTTCCCCGATCTGTTGCGCTTTTCCGGCACCTCACTTCTCAACTGTTAGAGACTAAGCAAATCCCGTATCTCACAAAATTATAATTTCTTATCCACACCTCCCTCTCCCCACTCCCCCATGTTTCTGAGTAAACTTTATCCACAGAGGCGAATTCTTTATGGAGATCAGGCACTGCCTCCATACCCAGCCCCTGCCTAGGACGTACACTCTCCTGCAGCTCCTCGGCTCCACTTGGCGTCTCCTTTACCGGTTTCACTAATGCCACTGGGCTTAACCTCTTTTACAACATCTTTTCCCAAAGTGACTTCCTTCAACGCCCAGCACTGTGTGTCCCAGCTTACTGCAGTGAAAACACCTTTTCCCAGTGCCCTTCTTAAACCATCAGCACTGTAATTTTATGTGTTCCGCTCCGTTATAGTGAGAACACCTGAGACCTTTCACCATCTTTCAACTCCTTGGGCTTCTTTTTACACCTGTAGTAAACTATTGCCATGTGATTTACTCTATGTCTTGGAGCGTAGGATCTCCCCTTCTCACAATTTCTATCCTTCACAGGATGAAAATCCTCCCAGAAGCTAAATTTCATCTCATGCACCAATGCATATTTACCTGCCATTTCTGCTGCACTTCTCACTTGTTGAACTTTCTGTTAATTCACATGAATTCTTAACATCTCTGGGAGGGAGTCTTTAAACTTCTCCAGCAGAATAATGTCCCTTCGAGTCCCATTTTTAGACCCACACCCATGTATCAAAATTACTGTATTTAATTTTTCAAACTCAACATAACTCTGACCTCGTTCCGTCTCTATATTTCTGAACCTCTGTCTCTATGCTTCCAATACCAATTCATAAACAGTCGAAATGGCCTGTTCGATATCTGCATAATCTCTTGACACCTCATCTGATAGCGCTGCACATATCTCACTAACTGTGCCCACCAGCTTAGTCTGAACTAGCGTTACCCACAAGTTCACTGGACACACCATCTGCCCTGCCAATATTACCAATGTAATAAAATAAGTTTTGACATCTTTCTCACCGAAATATGGCAATGTATTAACATAGTTGTATAAATCCCTATGTCCTCCCCTCATCTCCATCCTGCTAATTTAACTTTCTTATCTAATAGAACATAGAACATAGAACATAGAAGAATACAGCGCAGTACAGGTCCTTCGGCCCTCGATGTTGCGCCGATCCAAGCCCACCTAACCTACACTAGCCCACTATCCTCCATATGCCTATCCAATGCCCGCTTAAATGCCCATAATGAGGGAGAGTCCACCACTGCTACTGGCAGGGCATTCCATGAACTCACGACTCGCTGAGTAAAGGACCTACCCCTAACATCTGTCCTATACCTACCCCCCTTAATTTAAAGCTATGCCCCCTTGTAATAGCTGACTCCATACGTGGAAAAAGATTCTCACTGTCGACCCTATCTAAACCCCTAATCATCTTATACACCTCTATCAAGTCACCCCTAAACCTTCTTTTCTCCAATGAAAACAACCCCAAGTGCCTCAGCCTTTCCTCATACGATCTTTCTGCCATACCAGGCAACATCCTGGTAAACCTCCTCTGCACCCGTTCCAGTGCCTCCACATCCTTCCTATAGTATGGCGACCAAAACTGCACACAATACTCCAGATGCGGCCGCACCAGAGTCTTATACAACTGCAACATGACCTCAGTACTCCGGAACTCAATTCCTCTACCAATAAAAGCCAGTACGCCATATGCCTTCTTCACCGCACTATTTACCTGGGTGGCAACTTTCAAAGATTTGTGTACATGGACACCAAGATCCCTCTGCTCATCCACACTACCAAGTATCCGACCGTTAGCCCAGTACCCCATCTTTTTATTACTCTTACCAAAGTGAATCACCTCACACTCAGCTACATTGAACTCCAGTTGCCACCTTTCTGCCCAGTTCTGCAGCTTATCTATATCCCGCTGTAACCTGTCACATCCTTCCTCACTGTCTACAACTCCTCTGACTTTTGTATCATCTGCAAACTTGCTCACCCAACCTTCTAACCCCTCCTCCAGGTCATTTATAAAAATGACAAACAGCAATGGTCCCAAAACAGATCCTTGCGGAACACCGCTAGTGATGGCACTCCAAGATGAACCTTTGCCATCAACTACTACCCTCTGTCTTCTTCCAACCAGCCAACTCCTAATCCAAACCTCCAACTCACCCTCAATGCCATACCTCCGTATTTTTTGCAGTAGTCTACCATGGGGAACCTTATCAAACGCCATACTAAAATCCATATACAACACATCTACTGCTTTCCCCTCGTCCACCTCCTTAGTCACCCTCTCAAAGAATTCAACAAGGTTTGTGAGGCACGACCTGCCCTTCACAAAACCATGCTGACTATCCTTGATCACATTATTCCTATCCAGATGTTCATAAATCCTATCCCTTACAATTCTCTCTAAGATTTTGCCCACAACAGAAGTGAGACTCACCAGCCTATAGTTACCAGGGTTATCCTTACTCCCCTTCTTGAACAAGGGAACCATATTTGCCAGCCTCCAATCTTCTGGCACTACTCCTGTAGACAACGAGGACATAAAAATCAAGGCCAATGGCTCTGCAATCTCTTCCCTTGCTTCCCAGAGAATCCTAGGATAAATGCCATCAGGCCCAGGGGACTTATCTATTTTCACCCTTTCCAGAATTTCCAACACCTCTTCTCTACATACCTCAAAGCCATCCATTCTACTTAATTGTGACTCAGTACTCACATTGACAACAATGTCCTGTTCCTGATTGAATACTGACGAAAAGTATTCATTCAGTATCTCCCCAATCTCTTCAGCCTCCACACGCAACTTCCCACTACTATCCTTGACTGGACCTATTCCTACCCTAGTCATTCTTTTATTCCTGACATACCTATAGAAAGCCTTAGGGTTTTCCCTAATCCTACCAACTAAGGACCTTTCATGTCCCCTCCTTGCTGCTCTTAGCTCTCTCTTCAGGTCCTTCCTGGCTACCTTATAACTCTCAATCGCCCCAATTGAACCTTCACGCCTCATCTTTACATAGGCCGCCCTCTTCCATTTAACAAGGGATTCCAATTCCTTATTAAACCACTGCTCCCTCACACGACCCTTTCCTCCCTGCCTGACGGGCACATACTTATCAAGGACACTCAATAGTTGCTCCTTGAACAAGCTCCACATATCAATTACACCCTTGCCTTGAAGCTTACTTTTCCAGGCCACACATCCTAAGTCATGCCTCACAGCATCATAATTTCCCTGCCCCCATCTATAACTCTTGCCCTGTAGTGCACACTTATCCCTCTCCATCACTAGAGTAAAAGTCACCGAATTGTGGTCACTGTCCCCAAAGTGCTCACCTACCTCTAATTCTAACACCTGGCCTGGTTCATTACCCAGAACCAAATCCAGTATGGCCTCACCTCTTGTTGGCCTGTCTACATATTGTGTCAGGAAACTCTCCTGCACACATTGGACAAACACTGACCCATCTAACGAACTTGAGCTATAGCTTTCCCAATCAATATCAGGAAAGTTAAAGTCCCCCATAACAACCACCCTATTACTTTCACTCTTCTCTTGAATCGTCCTCGCAATCCTTTCTTCTACGTTTCTAGGACTATTAGGAGGCCTGTAAAAAACTCCTAACAGGGTGAGCTCACCTTTCCTATTCCTAACCTCAGCCCAAACTACCTCAGATGGCGAGTCTTCATCCATCGTCCTTTCCACAGCTGTAATACTATCTTTGACAAGCAATGCCACACCTCCCCCTCATTTATCCCCACCTCTGACCCTACTAAAACATTTAAACCCTGGAACCTGCAACAGCCAATCCTGTCCCTGTTCTACCCATGTCTCCGTAATAGCCACAACATCGAAGTCCCAGGTACCAACCCACGCTGCAGGTTCACCTACCTTATTTCGTATACTTCTTGCATTGAAGTATACACACTTCAAACCACTTTCCTGTTTACAATTGATTGAAATTGATGCCATGTTCCTAACCTCCCTACACTCCAAGTCCTGCACCCTAAAGCTACAGTCTGGGTTCCCATGCCCCTGCAGAGTTAGTTTAAACACCTGGCCTGGATTTTAAATTGTCTCTCTTTCTTTTTCATCTCTTTCTATTACTCTTTTTATCTCTCTCACTCTTTCTGTCTCTTTCTTTATCTTCTAGCTCCAGTTGCCATATTTGCAATTTACGTTTTTCTCACTCGACTGCCGTTGCCTGTTTGTCTGATACATCAAAGTGCTTGACCAATTCCATTACAATTTCAGCTTTACTTTTGTCCCTGGTGAAACCCAATTCTAATCTATTTGTTAATTCTAAAAGTCTGCCCTTCCTATGTCTGTCTAAACTTTCTTGGCTAACTTGGGAATCATCTTCAAACCCCAAAACCTCTTTAGCAATGTTAAAAGCCATTTCTTTTAATTTTACCAACGACAAGGAAACAAAATTAAATGATTTTCTCACTTGTTTTATTTAACTGTCAAGTGATGGAATCTGCTGGGACCTTTTGTACACCAAATCTGTTCAAATTCCATACGACAAGCCCTAAAACTGTTATGCTGTCGATGTCGAACCCGTCTGTTAATTAAAACCACACACCTAGAAAAGCTCACCTCGTCTCGTAATCTGTTCAAATATGAGTGACAGAGAAGTCCCAAATTCCACTATCAAAAGAAAAATAAAAATGTTTATGTATCTGGGCTTGAAGGTTTGTTTTCAAATGATTCGTCACCATGACTTGGTAACATCATCAGTGACAGTATCCGGTGATACACTGATGGTATGTCCTGCCTCTCTGTTTCTCGGTTTTGGTTTCTTCAGCTGGGTCATGTCATTTCCAGTTCTTTTTTTCAAGGGAAGGTAGATAGGATCTAAATTGCTGTGTTTATTAATGTACTTCTGGTTAGATGGCCATGCCTCTCAGAACCTTCGTGTGTGTCTTTATTTTGCCTGTCCTAGGATGTGTGTGTAGTGCCAGTCAAAGTGGTGTCCTTCTTTGACTGTATGTATGGAAACTAGTGATAGTGGGTCATGTCTTTTGGTGGCCAGTTGGTGTTCATGTATCTTGCTAGCACGACAAAGGAGAGTTTGAAATGGAGGAAAAATGATTTTATATACACTGTTTAATCAGTGTGTGTTCAGAAAAGGAAGATTGTTCATATGTGTCCAACACATTCTGAATGAACAACGGAGACACAGTTAACGAAAAATGGTGCACATGATGTGTAACATTTACAAAGCATTAAAACATTATTTGATCCTCATCTGAAGTTATATGTTCCCCTTCTCTCAATGTTCCCCCTTTTCTGGGATTCCCTACTCCTGTCTCTCATTCTTAGCAGGATGTGTGTTATAAATCTTGCTTATGGTGTCCCAATTTATTTCAGTTAATCCCCTTACTATCAGGAATTAAATATATTGGCCTGTTGGGTTCTTTCCAAAGCTAGTAGCTGTCATATTATTGGAGAGAAAAATTCTGGCATCAGACCCAGCATTTGAACACATTACTCTGTTGTCCATGCACTGTACAAAGGACCACAGCACACAGGAATTGCCAAAAATACATCTACTTCTTGCGATAATCTAGTTTTCGCATTTCTCACTCTCCACATCTATATCCTCTCTCTCCTTCTCTCTTTGTATCTAGTTAAGAAATCCCCCAATTATTCTTCGTGTCCCTTCTCTCGAAACTCCTTCTTTCGGTTTATATCTGTTGCTCTCTTCTTGATGTAATGTGATTATAATTGAGCAATGTAACTACAAAGATATTCGGGAGGAGCTGGCCAGAATTAATTGGAAGGGGAGCCGAGCAGGAAAGACCATTCCCTTATCTGTGGATAATTCAGAAGATAATAAAATTCATCCCAAAGAAGATGAAACATACACATGGGAAGAGAAAGTGAGGACTGCAAATGCTGGGGATCAGAGCTTAAAAATGTGTTGCTGGAAAAGCGCAGCAGGTCAGGCAGCATCAAAGGAGAATCGACGTTTCGGTCATAAGCCCTTCTACAGGAATGAGGAAGGAGTGCCAAGCAGGCTAAGATAAAAGGTAGGGAGGAGGGTCTTGGGGGAGGGGCGTTGGGAATGCGATAGGTGGAAGGAGGTTAAGGTGAGGGTGATAGGCCAGAGAGGGGGTGGAGGTGAAGAGGTCGGGAAGAAGATTGCAGATCAAGAAGGCGTGCTGAGTCTGAGGGTTGGGACTGAGAAAAGGCGGGGGGAGGGGAAATGAGGAAGCTGGAGAAATCTATATTCATCCCTTGTCGTTGGAGGGTTCCGAGGCGGAAGATGAGTTGCTCTTCCTACAGGCGTCGTGTTGCCATGGTCTGGCGATGGAGGAGGCCAAGGACCTGCATGTCCTTGGCGGAGTGGGAGGGGGAATTAAAGTGTTCAGCAACGGGGCGGTTGGGTTGGTTGGTGCGGGTGTCCCAGAGGTGTTCTCTGAAACATTCTGCAAGTAGGCGGCCTGTCTCCCCAATATAGAGGAGGCCACATCAGGTGCAGCGGATGCAGTAAATGATGTGTGTGGAGGTGCAGGTGAATTTCTGATGGATATTGAAGGATCCCTTGAAGGCACCTTCCCCTGCAACCACAGAAAATGCAAAACGGGCGCCCACACCTCCCCCCTCACTTCTCTCCAAGGCCCCAATGTCAGGTTTGTCCTTTATTTGGTAAGGAGACCAAAACTGCACGCAATACTGCACAATGTTCGAGATGGGGGCTCACCAAGGCCATGTACAGCGGCACTAAGACCCCCTTATTCCTGGACTCAAATCCCCCTGAAATGAAGTTCAACACCATTTATCTTCCTAACTGCTTTCTGATCCTGTAATATTGCTTTTAGTGACTGTTGTAAAGAGAAATCCAAATACGTTTCAATGTTACAGCTACCCAACTGGTGCGTCTATGTACACTGGTAAATGTCCCAATTCCATTCCTAGCATTGACTCCTGGCTTCAGAACTCACTGCCCTGTATGGACGGCAGAGCTCGGTGAAGAATGAAACAAATAGATGGCGTAAGTCCCTTTCTAGAGTAACATTTTCCAACCTTTTCAAATGCACTTTGGAAGAAGGAACCAGACAGGGGAGGACTCAATGAAGGGCAGCACACTAGGAAGCTCAGAGGGTGCTTCTCCACACATCCCTGAATGTGACTGGACAGGGTAATACATAAGTTGTGAAAGCATAGGGGCCCATAAACATAGCCTTCATTCATCGAGGCATAGATATGTTATGCCAAGATGGAATACTGCGTGTAGTTCTGAGAGCCACATTACAGTAAGGATGTGATTGTACTGGAGGGAGTGCAGAGGAGATTCACCAGGATCTTCCCTGGGATGCACCATATCAGCGATGGAGAGAGGCTGGATAAGCTCGGGTTGTTTACAGTGGAGCAGAGAAGGCTGAGGGGACATGATTCAGAAGGATAAGATTACGAGGGGCATGGACAGTGTGGATAGACAGCAGCTGTTCCTTTTAGTCAGAGAGAGAAGAACAAGGGGAAGCACATTCTTAAAGTGAAGGGTTTGAGATTTGGAGGGGATTTGAGGATCGTTTTGCACCGAGGGTTTTGGGGTCTGGAATGTACTATCGTAGAGGGAGTTGTCACGGGTAACCTCACAGCTGTTACAAAGTGCTTGGGACTAACTCTTGAAGTGTCAGAACATTCCCAGCTATGGGGCTCGTTTAGAAAAGTGAGACTAATGTAGACCGTGCTGTATTTCTGATGGTGCAGAGTCAATGCTGCTGTGAGTGCATGGTTGTATAAGGTCAATCATTGAGAAGCTTACAACAGGAATTGATGGGTTTCAGAACACTCTATATGCACAAGGGTTATAAGAGTGAACTTGTAACCGCTTCATAAAGCATGTCAATGGCAAAATTAAGTCAAAACAACGTGCAGCTTCGTTACAGTCTGAAACCACAAAATGGAGAATGGAGAAGAGGGAAATGGCAGAACTATGCAACAAATATTTCAGTTATGTCTTCACAGAAGAAAACAAAACGAAAGGCAATCTTCCCAGGAATACTAGGAAACTTTAATTTGGTGAGAAGAAAGGGAATAGAATGAAATTAGCAAATAAACGTTATGGAGAAAGTAATTTAACTGAAAGTAATGGGCTGAGGCAAAGGCAACAGAGATTTATCAAATGGGAATCATATTTGAGAAACTGACTTTCAGCAAAACTATGGAGAAGCAATCAATGCAATACGATTGGATTTTCAGAAAGCTTTTTGATAAAGCCCCAAGCCTACTATGCAAATTAGAAACATATGAGATTGGGGCTAATAGAAGGGCATGGTTTTAGAATGGGAGAGCTAACAAGAAACAGTGAGTAGGAATAAAACAATGGTTTTTTTAGAGCGTAGTACTCGGGAGTATAGCAGGATTCAGTGCTTGGGCCCTAGCTATTTCAAACACACATCAAACTTTTGTTTGAGGGAATAAAATGCAATATTTCCAATCCTGCTGTCGGCACTAATCAATGTCGGATTGTAAGTGGATGAGGAAGATGAAAGAAAAGCTCCAATGTGACTGAGGCAAGTGGAGTGCCTGTGCAAATATGGGGCAATGAAGAGCAATGTGGGTAGATGTGACGTTGTGCCCTTTATAGGAAAAAAGAGCACGGCAGCCGACCATTTGAAAAGCCCTTATAATGGATGCCTAGATGCATGTTTACGGGCCCCGATGCTTTCTCAACTTGTGTATTACCCTGTCCAGTCACATTCAGGGATATGTGGAGAAGCACCCTCTGAGCTTCCTAGTGTACTGCCATTCATTGAGTACTCCCCTGTCTGGTTCCGTCTTCGAAAGTGCATCACCTCATATTTATCAGGGTTACGGTCCATCGGCCAATTATCTGCCCATCTGACCATTCCATCTGTATCTTCCTGTAACATAAGACCTTCCTCCTCACTGCCAACCACCGGCCAATCTTTGTGTCCAACTTGCTTATCTCACTCTCCCCACCCCCGTCCATATTCACAGATACACCATTTATGAGTACCACAAATCATAAGGTTAAAGATCACAGAATACTAGACTATAGTCCAACAGGTATATTCAGAGACATTAGCTTTTGAAGTGTTGCTTCTTCATCAGGTAGTTGTGCACTTTGAAAGGTCATGCCTCCGAATAAACCTGTTGGCCTATAATCTGGTGCTGTGTGATTTTTAACTTTTTCCACCCCAGTCCAACACCAACACCTCCGAATCACAAATAATAAGGGAAACGACACTGATTTTCGTGGTACACCATTGGGCACCAGCCTCTAGTCAAACAAACAGCCTTCTTCCACCACCCTCTGTCTCCTACCAATAAAGTTGATTTAGATGCAACTTGGCAAGTCATTAATGGGTCCTACCTGTTCCCTGATTATTCTTTTCTGATTGACACTGCAGATTATATGGGGATTCGCCCTAATCTTGACCTGCCGGAAGGTTTCAATTCCCCTGTGTTAGTCAGTCCTCTACGACTGAAGAATCTCCTCCTTATTGCGGACTTTAATAGCCTGTCCCTTATCTTGCCATTATTTGTCTTAAATGTGGAGTAGACAGATAGGGAAGCATTCTGTTTATTTCCACCTTGTCATATGTTTAGTGAATTTTCTAAATTTCACTGTGATCATCTCTCATTCTTTGAAACTCTAAAGATCATAGGTCAAGTTTCCTCATCAGGCAATCTCACCACCTGTGGGATTAATCTGGAGAATGTCTATTGCACTTCCTCTGTGGTCAGTATATCCTTTCTCAGATTAAGACACCAACCCTGTACACAATAGTCCAGGTACAGTCTCACCAACCCTGTACAAAATACTCCAGGTACAGTCTCAACAACGCTGTACACAATACTCCAAGTACAGTCTCACCAACCCTGTACACAATAGTCCAGGTACAATCTCACCAATCCTGTACACAATACTCCAGGTACAATCTCACCAACGCTGTACACAATACTCCAAGTACAGTCTCACCAACCCTGTACACAATACTCCAGGTACAGTCTCACCAACCCTGTACACAATACTCCAGGTACAGTCTCACCAACCCTGTACACAATACTCCAGGTACAGTCTCACCAACCCTGTACACAATACTCCAGGTACAGTCTCACCAACCCTGTACACAATACTCCAGGTACAGTCTCACCAACCCTGTACACAATACTCCCAGGTACAGTCTCACCAACCCTGTACACAATACTCCAGGTACAGTCTCACCAACCCTGTACACAATACTCCAGGTACAGTCTCACCAACCCTGTACACAATACTCCAGGTACAGTCTCACCAACCCTGTACACAATACTCCAGGTACAGTCTCACCAACCCTGTACACAATACTCCAGGTACAGTCTCACCAACACGCTGTGAAACTACTTCAGCATTTTGTTGCATCGATATTCTGACTCCTTTCATTGAAGGTGAACCCAACTTTAACTTGCCACTTACATACATTGTTCCCAATACCCTTCAAAACATTCCGAAGTTATGAGGTATCATTTCTCTGTCAAAAATGTATACTAATTCTCTCCAATGTTGCTGTTAATTTCTACATGTCCAATATTGCATCCTGTCTCATAGAATCCAAACGTTTCTCTACAGATATCAAGTTAATTGGTCTGCATTTCTTCACGCTATCACTTTTTCCCTTTCCAGGTGCTTGGATCCATTCCATTCATCTGCCTACCATCTTTGGATCACGTTTATTACCTTACATTTATCTACAATGGCTTTCCCCCCTCTGTGGAATATACAGGAAAATAAAACACAGCCATTGGCAGTGCAATTAATACTTCAATGCTGATTTATTTCTGGCATTTTGAAATGAATTACATTTGTTTCGTTAGACATGGCAATGCTTAATCCAGCTACAAGTTCTAGTACTACCTTGTTACTAATATGAATTGACTGTGTATTTAGTTCCTCAAGCCCTATATGATCACTTGGTATTTCTAGATGATTTTCTGGGTCTTTCTTCATGATGACAAATGCAGAGTAACGGTTATTTTCTCGGCCATTTCCCTGTTCTCCACAATAAACTCTCCTCTCCCGATTACAAATTTCCACATTTGACCTTACTTTTGTTTTTTTTTTCCCATGAAATACAGATTGTAGATTTTTGCAGTCCCTGTATTCCTGCGTGTGAGCATGCAAGTTCGCTTTTTGATTTCCTTATCATTTTCATCGCCCTCCTTGTCTGGATTGTAAATTTCTCACATTTCTCAGGTTTCCACAATGTCTTCTTCTGAAGTCACTTCCTATAATTAAAATAATCTTCAATTTGTTATGTTAACCATCATTAAGTCACTTTATCACTCTTTGGTGTTTTTACATTAAAGAAATAGACTTTTGTTTCAAACTTTGCCGTATTTCTATAAAACAGATATATCGAAGAACATTGCAAGAAGACAGAGAAGAGATTGCGGGGGCCTGGCTGATATTTCTACATCATCGCTGGCCACGGATGATATCCCGGATGACTGGAGGACAGAGAATGCTGTGCCCTTATTCTGGAAGGGCTACAAAGAAAAACTTGGGAATTATAGACCAGTAAACTGGACATCTGTAGTAGGTAAGGTACTTGAGAAGATTCTGAGAGATAAGATATACATACATTTGGAAAGGCAGGCTGTGATTAGGAGCAGTCAGCATGGCTTTGTGTATGGGATAGCGTGGCTCACAAATCTTTTAGAGTTCTTTGATGAAGTGACCAGCAACATTGACGAGAGCAGGGTGGTATACGTAGTCCAATTGATTTTAGTAAGGCCTTCAATAAGGGTTCTCACGGTACGCTGCTCTGGAATGTTAGATTGCATGGAATGGAGTGGGAACATGGCAAATTAGATACAAAATTGTCTTGATGGTAGGAAGCAGAGAGTAATAGTTGAAGGATGCTTGTCGGTAGGAGTCCTGTCACTAGTGGAGTGCCTCAGTGTTCGGTGCTGGGACTATTACTGTTTGTTTTATGTTTAATGATTTAGTTTATAATGTACAAGGCATGATTAGTAAGATTGAAGATGACACTAAATGATGTGGTCTCGTGGATAGTGAGGGAGATTATCAGACATTGCAGCAGGACCTTGAACATTTGGGGGTGTGGGCCAAGAAATGGCAAATGGAGTTAATGTGGATAAATGTGAGTTCTTGCATTTTCCTATGTCAATTCAAGGTCGGAGTTTCATGGTGAATGGTTGTGTCTTAAGGAGTGTTTTGAAACAGACAGACCCTGGAATTCAGGTGCATGGTTCTCTGAAAGTTGATTCAGAGATAGACAGGGCAGTGAAAAAGGCTTTTGTCACACTGGACATCATCAGTCTGGGCATTGAATATCGAAGTTGGGGAGTTATGTTGCAGTTATACAGGATGTTGGTGAGGCCATACTTGTCGCGTTGTATTCAGTTTTGTTCACTTTGCTAAGGGAAGGATCTTATTAAACTGGAAAGAGTGCACAAGAAATTTACATGTAAGTTGCCAAGGACTCTATGGTTGGATTTTAAGGAGAGGTTGGACAAGCTAGGAATTTTTAACTTTAGAGTGTATGAGACTGATGGGGATCTGATAGAAGTGAATAAGATCATGGGAGGCATGAACAGAGTGAATGCACTCAGTCTTTTTTCCCTAGGGTTGGGCAATCATGGACTAGAGGGCATCACTTTAAGGTCAGAGGAGAAAGAATAAAAGGGAACCTGAGGAGCAATGTTTTTACACACAGGGTGGTACGAATATGGGATAAGCTGCCAGTGGAAGTTGTTAAGGTGGGTACATTAACAACATTTAACAGGTATTTGGACAAATACTTGGATAGGAAAGGATTAGAAGGATACCAGGCAAAAGCAGGGAAATGGGATAAGTGTGAATGGACATTTTGTTCGGAATGGACCACCTTGGGCCGAAGGGAATATTTTTGTACTGTAGGACTCTATGACTCAAATAACCATTGTTTGTCTCTCACAGAACGTTATATTGCACTTTTACAATTCACTGGAACGAACTTGACACTCTCCCATCCAGGCTTCCTCGATGTTTGACTATAATGATCAAAATCTCTATATTGCTTCACAATTCCTCAAAGCTGTACATGGTTAGTAGTTAGTACATGGTTAGTAGTTAGTCCTCCTGACCACACAACACCAAATCAGAAATAACCTGCTCTCTAGTTTGGTTCACAACCTCCTCTCCAACTACCTGATATACACTTATGGAATTTATTTTTTCACAACATGAGCAGTCACTTAGTTAACGCAGTTTCGATGCAACTTGACACCATCCAGTATTACTGCAGCACCCACGAATACTTGTTACTCATTTACAGGATGAAGGTGTCCCATTTATAACCAGCATTTATTGCCCATTGCAGAGGGCAGTTAAGAGTCAACAGCGTTGCCTTGGGTCTGGAGTCACATGCAGGCCAGACCAGGGAAGGACAGCAGTTTCCTTCCCTAAAGGACATTAGTGAACCAGATGAGTTTTTCCAATAATCGACAATGGATTCCTGGTCATCATAAACCCTTGATTCCAAATACTTATTGAATTCAGATTCCACCATCTGCCATGCCAGGGTTCGAATTCGGGTACTCAGAACATTACCTGGGTCTCTGGGCTAAGATACCAGCAGTAATATCACTATGTCATTGCTTCCCCTTGCATATCCAATTTCCAGACCATATGACGCAAAGTATTTGCGCGACAGGTTGGTCTCGATATATAACACATTAATGTTTACTTCTACTTGCTATTTGTAAGATCCACCCAAACTGATTCTGTGGAATCTGAGGGACAGGGTCTGTGAAGTTATTAGTGATAGACTTGGACAAAATGTTTGGGGAGGCTCACTCGACGCTTAGACGATCTGAAGAATTGGTCAGCAATACAGGACACGCATCAATATCCTCCCCGCTCTGCCAGGATAACAGTCATCGTATTCTCTCTGTTCCCTCACACTCACAGTATATCTGTTTTAACACTTACCTCCGAACAAGGCTCACACTCTATCTCTAAATAAGGCTCAAGCACGACCACTTTCACTGTTGAATTCAGCACCTTCCCTCCCCCACTTTTTCTGTCACTGATGCAATAGCCCCGCACACTAATAACACTGCATGGATTCAACACTGTGGTCAGACTCCCTCCGGACACCACACCCTTACCCCCTCCAGCGCTAACAGCAGGGACACCCACTCCCACCCTCATTCCTTCCCTCCCCTTACCACATTCCAAGAGAAATAGCCTGGAATTGGACAGCAGGTGCCAAGCCTGGTGGTGGAGTGCCCGATATCCGTTCCCTCATCCCCCTCTCCTGACATGTGGGGAGGATCCTGGAAAGAGCTGGAGAGGACCAGGAGGCCTTGTGTGGAGATTCTGAAACATCCACGTCCCACCAACTGAGTAAGGAGCAATATTTAGTAAAGTGCAATTCTCAATTTAAACCCACTGTCAGTTCCAACCTTATCTCTCTCACTCACAAAAGAACAGATATCCCATTGCACAGAGATGTAAACATTGAAATACACAGAAGTATTGTAATACCCCAATAAACTAACATGCATAATGCATACAAGGAGATAGGCATATTTACACATAGAAACATACACAGTTACACACACACAGACAGAAACACAGATCGAAACACACAGTCCAATACACAGACAGACAGATGTAGTCACAAAAATATACAGATAACAAGCACATGGACACACATAAACACTGTCATTAAAACACAAATAAACACGTTTTTGATTTACGAGGAGATCAAGGATTCGAGGGAGAAGGTAGGAGAATTATTTTGAGGAACTTCTAAGAAATGATTGAATGGCATGTCAGACTTGATGGGCCAAATGGCCTAATTCAGTTCCTTTCTTTAAGGCTTGTGTGGTGTCATGCTATCAGGTATTCTCTTCCTGAGACATCAGCAGAGACTGGGTTTGATACATATTTGATTGGAAAGAGTCAGTGGTAATGTGGGACAGAGTTAGAGGGTGGAATGGTTTGTCTATTCCTAGTTATATCCGAAAAGGGCCAGTCATTTGATGTGAGGTTAACACAGTTTTAAAATAATGGGTCCCATAATGAAATAAGGATGTCCCCTTCCCTTTAGTGTTGTGCTACCTGTGGTGTTCTCATGCTCAGGGAGAAGTGAAGACTCAGTTATTGAAGATATTCAAGGCTGAGCTCGACTGATCTTTGCTGGACAGGAGAGTCAATCTTTATTGGGAACAGACAGGAGTCGGATGGTCAGACACAATCGGATCAGCTGTAAGCATTCTGAATGGTGCAGCCGAACGGTCAACGGACCCCCCCCCCCCCCCCCCCCGCCACCCCCCCCATCCAATGTGTTGTTCCTTCCATCCAGCCCTCGATGCTGTTACAGAGATATACTGTTGCCCCTACCCTAAGTGCTGTTTCCTCAATCCACCCCTCGAGTCTGTTACAGGGTAGGGTACCACCCCATTCAGCCACACAGGATCGTTACAATGAGATGGGAGGAGACCATTCTGCCCCTCAAAGGAGTTACACACGAATATAGAAAGAAGTACTTCAGCTCGTTGAGTACATTACACAGCCCAGGAGGAGGCCATTCAACCCGCCTGAATTGCTGCAGAGGAACAAGGTTGCTGTCGCTAACAGAAAATAGATAGTAGAGATAAATGCATATTTTTATAAAACTCTAACTAGTTTTGCCTCGGAGATCGCTGTGTGGTCATCAGTGATCAATAATCTATGTCAAATATCTGGATGAAGGGACTGAATGGATCAAAGCTGAATTACCTTATACACCAAGATGATCATTCAATATATCTTCAAATGGAGGTAGTGAATCTGCATTGTGATCTTGACAGGGAAGGTTAGTGAGCAAACCTTCAGCACAAATAATATAACGTGAGTTGTCTATTGTGGTAGGGAGGATAGAACAGCAGGAAGCAATTTAGATGGAGGGAGATGCAGAACTCTGTGATGCAGATGTTTTTCATATTCCTGGTACACGAATCATATGAAGTCTGCAGATGTAGCAAGTGATTTGGAAGTTAAGTGGAATGATGCTGTTTGTGTCAACGGGTATTGAGTTTTAATAAGGAATGTTTTACTGCATCTGTTCAGGACATTGCTGAGACCACATCAGATACACTGGTTGCAGTTTTGATCCTCTAAACTAAAAAACGGATATAATTCCTTTCGAAGATGTTCAAAGATGCTGCCCTTTACTCCTTGCTGAAATGAAGGCCTTTTGTTATCGGGGATTATCTGCTAAGGACTTAGATGAGAAATCTTATTGAAGCACGATTTTCAGAAAAGTGTTTCAGCTGGATATATATATTTTCTCTTGTTACGGAGACTAAAGTTAGAAAATTTTGTTATGAATGTGATGTGTTGATAGAAACACAAATATTATGAAGATATCAACCCATTTATGCAAATTACGCACACATATAAAGGTGTCATCAAATTATAATGCGGACACTTTTTTTTTGCTAATGAAAGGCACTATGCACAACAACGGCATTGATGCTACATACAGCATACAGTCTATTATCATCCATTCCAGAGAATGTTCATGGAGAGTGCACATGGTCCAGTTTGGTGTTCAGTTGACATTACAGTATTTTTCCACACGGAGAGGGAGAAAAATATTACCTGCCTCTAAAGCAGCAGCCAATTGGTCTTACTATCTTACTTTGATGTGCCTGAAAACAAGGTGTAAGAACAGAAAATCCCTGAGTCATCTTTACCATTCGTGGAGGATTCCTGATGAGGATTCATAGGAATCTCTCCACTGCCCGAAGCAAAGGGAATTCAGCCAAATCCAACTGTTCCGGGAAAAATCTATTTTCCCAGACATTTGTGCGAGCAGAATAACTTCAAAGGCAAAAAAATATTTGGGGCACACGATCGTTTTACCATTCGTTCAGAGTTCAAAGTTCTTTGTCCCACATTTTTGTAGAAAGTTACCCAGTCTGATACCTATTTCATTGGTCACAGCACTCAACTTGTTACATTTAAAATTTGCTTTCACCAGTAAAGGAGTGGGAAAATGCATCAGTGACCCTCGAACATTGGTCAGTGCACGCTCAAGAGATTCTCAAAGGGCTGTTAAAGTTTGTGATGACTGGATATTTCCATTTATTCAAAATTGTGTATGTTAAACACTTGACAGATAAATGAGAGTTAGAAAATGGTACACAGACAGAAAAGTGCTGCTGAGACCATAATCAGATCATAGTGCGTGGTGGAGCAGTGACACCGTGTCTGATGACCCACTCTTGCTGCACAGTCCCATGTTACCATGTTGTATTCAGTCCCTCACAGCTCCTTCACAGGAGCAGATGGAGGCCACTTCCTCCAAATATTTGGTCCACAGTAACACAGGATCTCATTCAATCCCTCCAGACCATCACACACGGTTTGGTGAGTGTTGTAAAATGTTATTTGGAAATCTAGTCTGGGTTCGAAAGACTCCTCTGGTCTCTTCGCAAAGTGCCTCCTCTCTGCAACTTGTACTTCATTTGTTGGTAATTGTCTAGACCAAGATTCGTTGTGAATAAAGCCCCCCAACCTCACCCAGAGATGATTCAAAAGTGCTTTGCTCTCGCTGATTGCAGCATTCAATAACAGAACGTCTCAGAACATTACAACCATTAACTTTGTAATTACAGAAAATAGGACCATAAGGAACAGGATCAGGTAATTCGGACGGTCAAGCCATTGCATACGATCATGGCTGATCTACTGTTAGCATTAACTCGTCTTTAATACCCAATTCATCACACCCGCCAGCTTATCTGAGGAAAATACATTTACCTCCTCTTTAAATACTTTCAGTGATTAAGCTCCCTTAACTCTCCAGCCCAGATAATTTCAGACATTGATACCCCTCTGCGAGAGTAAAAGACTCCCCACACATACACCGTCACCTATTGATATCAACAAGAGATGAACACAGGGGCTCAGGAAAGAGTGAATGGCCTTGATACCAAGGCAGAATTTGACTGAGAATGTCATCGGGACCACCTACTTATTTGAACTTAATGGGAATCAGGTGTACTTTCCCCATTAGTTGCGATCTTTCAGAGCACAAAGGAAGATGTTTGTGGGCGGTGGCTGCCAATCTTCTCAGCCCCAGGACATTTATTCAGGAGATCCTCAGGTTAACTTCTTCAGCACAAACATCGTCAGCTCCTTTGTCAACGTCGACGCACCCCTGGCGCCCGCCATCCATCATGAAATCAGAAGCGGGGTGACCACTGAAGGTCACAAAATATTCAGAACATTTTGTCACCCCTCAGCTCCTGAACCAGTCTCTCTGTCTATCTACAGAAAGACCTAGACAGCATTCAGGCTTGTGCTGTTAAAGTGTCGTTAACATTCATGTAATGGGCTCATTCAGGACTTCAAGCTGGCTGCACACGGATATGTGGAAGTCATTCAGCCCATCGAAATAATTTAACAAGAATAGTGACAGCCCATTCAATCATTCTTCCTGCTCCGCAGGAAGAGGAGGGGTCTGGTCAGTACATGAGCTGTTAAACAGGAACAGGCAGAGCCCAATCAGATCCTTGAACCTGTTCCATGGGACCAGGATGAGGCCATTCAGCCCCTCGAGAGACTTACATAGGAACAGGAGGGTGTCATTGATGCTCCAACCTGAAAAGCCAATGGAGCAGAGAATGCACTCACAATGTTCCTCGTGACTCCATTGCCTGTGAGACACATGATACTGTAACCTGTTTTGCCGGCAGTGAGGAAGGAAGCCAAATGTTTTGTACCAAATCTCAAAGGGGCATCTTGCATCTCCGAGGAGACAGACCCATGTTGTCCATGGAGGTCGGAAGCTGGTGGGAATAGTTAACTGTTTTAGTATGAAGGAACTGTGGCTGATGTCGGGATTATGCATAACGTGAAGTTCTATGCAGGATCACACACCAAATGTAGTGTGTTAATGGGGGGAGAGTTTAGTCAAAGACTGGCCCCCTCTCTCTCTCTCTCACTCGAAATGGGGAGTGGCGTGGGGTGAGAGGAATGTTCTCAGAGGCTTTTAAACTATCGAGAATCATGTAAACCATGTAACAAACAAGCCATGGAACTTATCACCGTATCAGTGTCTGTTTGGAATAGAATGAGTGACTGTCCATCCCCTTAAGGTTCAATGCAGTCACCGCCTATTCCCTCAAAGCGCTATAGATGGTACAATCATCCCAACAATTAGTCTGGTGAAACTCCTTTATACTCTTTCTGCCAAGAGGATTATTCCTTATCAAGGAGAGAAGATCTGTCCACAATACACCAAATACTATCTCAGCAACACTCTCAGGGTTGATCACAATAATTCTGTTCACACATTTAGCTGTCTCAGCTTCTTTCCTGTGCTGTAAGAAGCCATTCCTTCTCTCTACACTGCGAATGATGTGGAATTTAGAAGATCCTTACATCTGTACATCAGCATCAATAACGTCATCACCAGTGGTGACGATGGAGATGAATATCACTCTTGGAGGGATACTCAATTAGAAAGAATTCACTCGAAACAGGGAATGGTCACCTACCTGAATGGAAATGACATGCCGGAACATGGAAATCAGGCAGAGGAAGGGAACGATCTTTTATTTTGTTCTGCCCTCACGGGATGTGTACAGCCCCGGTCAGACCAGTATGTTATGCTGGTCCTGAACTTAGTAGCTAGTTCAGCTGTTCCACAGGACAGTACAGAGGAAAACACACTGCAGTCACACAGAGACCTGACCAGGGAAGGATGACCTATCGACTTCTCTACAGGACATGAGGCAAACAGATAGGCTTCTATTTAAAACAAGTGGTGATGATTTCATTTGCATTCCATCAACTTCCTTCATGAGGCACCAAAAGATTATTATTCCGTGCCTCTTGGTGATGAGTCAATGACTTGACCACCATGCACTGTCTGTCCATCTGACAGAATCTGTGGAGAGAACAAATTACCCATCTCACAGTTAGAAGGCTTTTGAAACGGTTATATCTGGATTTACCAAAGGCACAAACGATGGATTATTCAGCAGTTGCACTGAGGCTAGGAAGGTGACTGAAATATCCTGATATTGGTCCTGGGCAGGATTGGTAAGTGAGGAGAATATGTAATAATGTAAATATGAATGGAGAAAAATGATCATGGAGTTTAAGAACAGTCTGGTTTCTCCTTGCGTATTGTTGAGTAAGTTGTGAATAGTAATTTGCTAGTTATAATCAGTAAGGAATAAAATTTTTGACTGGATCTGAAAATGATGACTTCCAAATTCTAAAATTTGAATATGGACAGCAATTCAGTTCAACTCAGTTTAATGGTCAGATGGAATGACTTACCAGGAACACCAACTATAGCGAGGATGGGATAGTAACCACCTTGAATAATCCAAAGGACATCCTCGATCCGTGATGCTAATGATATCCAAGGCTGAGAAAGGTATTAAAGACCCAAGGATAAATTCCTGACAGTTATTGTAATATTCTAGTCTAATGTTCTCAGATTCTGATCTCTCCTCCCCCTGTCTCTCGAGCTGCTGATCCCTGTTAGTCCAGTCGATGATGCTCCCGCCCATACTGCGATAACACATTGAACCAAGTCCTTAATTAATTGAAGAGGCAAACCCTCCAGTGACACATTTACGATCCACGGAGACTGACATCAATCACAGTAACTGAACAAATAGCTCCAGCCAACGCCTGTCAATTCAATATTGTTTAATTAAAATTCAAAACAATGATTCAAACTGTCACATTCTGGATGGGATATGTGAGGGTGACTGATGGAACAAATCTTGAGGCCTGGGAGATCAATTGAGTGTAACTATTCAGTCTGCCTTGGATGCAGGAGTTATGCCGTAACTTGATCAGATAGTAAACATGAGTCTCTGTTTATAAATGGAAACATACATCCTGGAACTAGTGATCAAACATTATAATTTCAATAAAACATTGAGACAATTTTTATAGATCATGATCTGAGGGGAATGTGTGTCTCAGAAACGTGGGGTTATAACAGACAAATGGCATGGATATGTTAACAGAGAATTGAACATGACAGGTGCAATTCAGATTATTATTCCAGGTTCAGCGAGAGGCAGATGAGGCCTGTGCTATTGATGTCATCGATGTTAGTGAACTGTGATGAAGTGTCATTTACTGGACATCAATTACAGTATGATTATGGCATTGTGGAGGAGACAGGAAACAGAGAGAATTGGGGGATATTGCAGTTCAGACTGGAGGGAGAGGTAATAATATTCCCCAGTCATCAGTATTGGAATGTTACTCTTTATAACTCATATGAAAAACAGATTCCAGGATACATTTAAAGTGAGGAATGAGGAGTAAAATCTGTTTATTGAACACCAAATACAGGACAAAATGATTTTCTGTTCATACTAAACTATGGAAAGTACAAAGAGATAAGATACACTCATGGTATTGAGCTACATAAATTGCAATGTGTATTACAAAACCACGAAAGTGCAATCTTTCTCAATCATTATTTGGCCAACAGCTGAGATGCTGATTTTCCCCCTGTCAGTGATTCACCACATTGAGGTTCTCTGGCGCAGTATCGCAGTATCGAGCAGGATTGTCAGTTCCTGCTGTTGTTCACCCAGTCTATTTAAATTAAACCACCTTCTCACTGTAAAAAAATCACTTGGCCTTTTGGACTCTGTTTAACTGTCAGCAACTCAGCACTGTGATATTATTGAAGATAAATGCTCTGGGACCACAGCCTGTATCCGCACAGTGCTCACAGGGTATGACACTAGATAAAGGTCTTGCAGTCTGTGAGAATTTCTAAATAAAACTTCCATTTTCTGTCTGTTCTTATCTATCTTCCCTCAAGCTGTCTTCTGATCTATCCAACACCTCGTTTAACATCTCTCCAATCAATCCCTGTTTCCAAATTGTGCAGTTGTACAGCTTGATGTTGTGGCCATTTTGGAGAAATGGATAGAGCAGGGACATGATCGTTGCAGGGTCCGGGGTTTACATGCTTCATTAAGAACAAGGAAGGTACTAAAAGTGTGTGTGGGGGGAGGTGGTGACATTACTAATCAAAGACAGTATTACGTTGGCAGAAAGGATGTTTGATAAGGACTCTTCTACTGAGGTAGTGTGGGAAGAGGTTAGAAACAGGAAAGGAGAGGTCACCCTGTTAGCAGTTCTCTATAGCACTCTGAAAATTTCCAGAGATGTAGAGGAAAGGATTACAAATATGATACTGGATAGGAGCAAAAATAACAGAATAGATGTTATGGAGGACTTTAACTTTCCAAATATTGACTGGAAACGCTACAGTTCAATTACTTTATATGGGGCAGTTTTTGTCCAATGTGTGCAGAATGGTTTCCTGACACAACAGGGGACAAGGCCAAATTGGATTTGGTACTGGGTAATGAACCAGACCAGGTATTAGATTTGGAGGTAGGTGAACACTTGGCTGATAGTGACCACAGGTCAGGCAGCATCCAAGGAGCAGGAGAATCGACGTTTCGGGCATAAGCCCTTCTTCAGGAATGGCTAACATTCCGTCGATTCTCCTGCTCCTTGGATGCTGCTTGACCTGCTGCGCTGTGTATACCACAGGGCAAGAGTTATAGCTGGGAGAAAGGCAATTATGATGCGATTAGGAAAGGTTTTAGGATACATAGGATGGGGAAGGAAACTGCAGTGTATGGGCGCAATTGAAATGTGGAGCTTTTTCAAACAATAGCAATTGTGTGTCCTTGATAAGGTTATACATGCCAGGAAAGGAGGAAGTGGTCTAGTGAGGCTGCTGTGGTTTACTGAAGAAGTTGAAACTCTTGTCAAGAGGAAGAAGGAGGCCTATGTAGAGATGAAACGTGAAGGCTCAGTTCGGATGCTTGAGAGTTACAAGTTATCCTGGAATGACTTGAAGAAAGAGCTAAGAATAACCAAGAGAAAGCAAGAGAAGTCTTTGACAAGTAGGATCCAGGAAAAACCTCAAGCTTTCTATCAGAATGTCATGAATAAAAGAATGACCAAATTAAGATTTGGGCCAATCAAGGACAGTATTGTGAAGTTGTGTGTGTAGTCCAAGGAGATAGGACAGGCGCTAAATAAATACTTAAATCAGTATTCACAATGGAAATACAATGCTGTCGAGGCCTATATGGAGTACAGGCTATTAGACTAGATTGGATTGAGGTTCGTAAGGTGGAGGTGTTAGCAATTCTGGAGAGTGTGAAAATAGGTAAGTCCCGTTGGCCAAATAGGATTTAACCTAGGATTCTCTGAGAAGTTAGGGAGGAGGTTACATAACCATTGTTTCCAAATTTTACATCGCCATTGTCTACAGGAACAGTGCCAGAACACTGGGTGATAGCAAATGTTCTCCCTTTGTTCAGAAATGGAGAAGAGACAACCCTGGTAATTATATACCAGGCTTACTTTGGTTATGGGTAAAGTGTTGGAAAGGATTATAAGAGATAGGATTTATAATCATCTATAAAAAAATCATTTGATTGGGGATAGTCAACAAGGTTTTGTGAAGGGTATGTCGTGCCTCATAAAGCTTACTGAGTTCAGTGAGAAGGTGACCAAACAGATGGATGAGTTTAAAGTGGGGTATATGGATTTCAGTACAACGTTTGATAAGTCCCCCATGTTAGGCTATTGCAGAAAATATGGAGGATGTCGTGTTGGAAAAGCAAAACAGATGAGGCAGCTTCCAAGGAGTAGGAGAGTTGATTCGCTTGTAAGCCCTTCATCATGAATCAGTGTTCTGGTCTACAGCATCTGCATTCTTCACTTTCTCCTAGCTCCTTGGATGCTCCTAAACTACTGTGCTTTTCCAGCACCACACTTTCGACTTTGATCTCAAACATCTGCAGTCCTTATTTTCTCCCAGAAAATACGGCGACTTGGAATTGACGGTGATTTAGCGGTTTAGATCCGCAATTGGCTAGCTGAAAGAAGACAGAGGGTGGTAGTTGATGGGGAATGTTCATCCTCGAGTTCAGTCGCTAGTGGTATACTGTAAAAATCTTTTTTGAGGCGACTGTTGTTTGTCTTTTTGAATTTAGGTTCGCAGTAAGGTCGGTGGAGCTATGGGCAGTGCTGAAGGATGTTGCAGGTACTGAGCTGCAATGTTCTATCTTCATGGACCTACAATGGGCTGAATAGCTTCCTTCTGTGATGTAACAATTCTGAGGTACTCTGACCCACAATAAAAGTTTTAGGTGACTGGAGATACATGCTGGTCCAGTAAAGGATAGACACTGCACAAACATCCATCATCTCTTCCTGTTCTCTGATATGCAGCGGCCTCAAAATATCTGCCCAAACAAAATAGATTGATTCAAATTCAAGCAGTCAGGAGGACGTTCACCTGAGGTGATTGCCATCAGAGGATTTAGTGAATAATAAGATTTCAGAATAACACAAATAATAAAATAATATCACAGCAGCATAATAATTGGCAGCATAATAAAACTTACAGTTGCAAATAGTTCCAAGTTCAACATTGTGTTCAGTTTTGGTCGCCTTGCCATGGGAAGGATGGCATTATTTGGAACTTTAGAAGGATGTTGCCAGGACTCAAGGGTTTGAGTCATAGGCAAAGGTTGGATAAGCTGAGACATTTCTCTTTAGAGCGCAGGAGACCGAGGGGGGCATGAAGTGCTTCGAGAGGCTAGTCATGGCCCACATCAGTTCCAGTCTCCAGCCTGCCTCGATCCCATACAATTTTCCTACCAGTGGAATGTGTCCATAGCGGGTGCCATATCCCTGGAATATCTGGACAACAAGGACACCCACGTCAGATTCCTGCTCATTGAGTATAGGTTCATCTGCAACACCATTATTCCCTTCAGACTGATCACAAAACACCCTGAACTTAGTCTTGGCTCCGCCCTCTGAAATTCGATCCTCAGCTTTCTGACTTATGATGCACAATCAGGAAAAATAGGTAAGTGCGGCTCTTCCATGATAACATTCAACACTGAAATCCCAAATGATGTGTCCTCAGCCCCCTACTATACTCCCTGTACACGCATGACTGTATTGCCAAATTTTGAACGAATGCCATCTACATGTTCACTGATGACACCATCATAGTAGGACAGGTATGTAATGAGGCAAGTCAAAATACAGAACGGAAATAGAGGACTTGGTGATGTGCTGCACTGAGGCCAACCTCTCTTTCAACATCTAGGACAGTAAGAGAAATGGCAGAAGGTTGTGTGCACAGCTCATGCCATCACAGAAACCAGTGTCCCATCCATTGTCTCCATTTACACAGCTCACTGCCGCGGAAAGTCTGACAACATTATCAAAGACCCATCGAAACCTGGATCTCCTACAATCTCTTCCACCATGCAGACAATACAGAAGCTTGAACATACAAATCTGCGGCTCATGAACAGTATCTTCCCAGCCATTATTAAACTGAGGACTGGACTCTCTAACTTCAAATAATGCTGATCTTGCTCACATTGATGTTGCCTATAGCATGCCCTTTCTGGTGTAGCCTGTATGCCTCAGTCTAAGTTTTTCCTTTACCCTATGATCTGTATGTCCTTGCTTATTGTAGGAGCGAGATTCCCCAGCTCGGGACAAAGACTCTGGAGGCAGACAGGGCACTGGCACGAAATGGACTTTAATTCAAGCAAAACCTGGTTAATGCTGGGAGAATACCAAAGGATCTTCCTCAAATTTGGCTTTGACATGAGAAGATAATCGTTTCCTTAATCTTTAGCTCAGATCAGAAGGCAAATCAATGACACACTTCGATTTTACGGTAAAAAAGACAATATTTTTATAGTTCTGTGTTGCAATGATCCTACACAACCTTGTCAGTGTCCCCTGCACTCCCCTTCTGCAGCACCAATCTTGTAAAACAACTGATCAATGATGGCCACTCGCATGGACAGCCGGAGCTTCTTATTTGTAACGGATGTTTAACGATTGTTGTTATTTCTAGTCCGTGGGATCTTTCTATAATGCATTCCAAAATTCGGGGCTGTGCTCTTTTCAGTCATAACCCTCATTGTTTATCTTGTAGGATTGCATAAATTCTATTCTGCAATGGGCAGGCTATCTCTTATCAAATTCCGTGATCACATTTTACATTAAAAAGTTGATTCTGTTACAAAATTCGTAATATTATTATTATTTCTACTGTTAACCTTTTTCTTAGTGAATTAGACAAGACATGCCAGGCATCTCTTTAAGGATTTATAATTACGTGGAAATCTGTGCCCATGATTATTTACCAAATATTTAACTAGAACTTATTACTATTGTAAATAGTTTCAAAGGCGCAGCTAGCTTCTGAAAGATAACTTGAGTTGCTGTTTTTGTGGATTAAAAAAATCCTTACTGAGATCAGACTAAGTTACCTTTTGTAGTGATTCTTCAAAGTTTTTGTCCTACAATTTCATTATTTCATCTGTGCTCTGTTACAAATCTTTTTTTTTTAAAAAACAACTTTCTTTATCACAGTATTTCAGAATCTTGCGAATCAGATTATCCTTTGTTTTGCTGTGGAATAATTCACTTTTCAAAGGCCCTTTTTCACTAATGCCGAAGCAATCTATTTTAATTTCTGGCTATTTTGTGGCTCTTCAAAAGCAGACAGCTGAAGTAGACTTTTAAATTTCGGCCACTCCATGTCTCTAAAAAAGGCAGCTCCAACTCTCACTAGGATCTGCCAGAACTGCGTATAAACAGAGTTTCACTCTACTTAGATACATGCGACAATAAATCCCATCAAATCAAAAGAAACCAAACCTAATAGAGAGTGAGAAATTGTCACAAGGTCAATACACCCAGATCGAACTCTGCAGCCTGCCACATCCGGCCAAAAATCGTGATAGACGATTAAACAACTAACTGGTGGAGAGGACTTCACGATTATTCCCATTCTATCATTAGATCAGCTCTGCACATCAGTGTAAAAAACAAGGAAATAGTATCTGTACCATCCTCAGCCAGGAGTGCTGAGTCGATGATTCAACTCACCGTCATCATGATGCCCACAGAATCACAGATGCCAGCATTCAACCAATCGCATTCGCTGACATGAAGAAACAGCTGAACACAGAAGATACGGCAAAGTCAATGGGCCCTGATCCCATTCCTGCAACTGGACTGAAGACTTGTGCTGCACAACAAGCTGTGTCCCTGGGGAAGCTGTTTCATTCCAGCTCCAACTCTGACATCTCCCTGACAATGTGGAAAATTACTCAGCTATGTCCAGTTTCTAAGCGGGGAATAATTACAATCTGTGTTGAAACTTTATTGCTGGAACAGCACAGCAGGTCAGGCAGCATCCAGGGAACAGGAGATTCGACGTTTCGGGCACAGGCCCTTCTTCAGGAATCAATTACAATCTGACCAATTACAACTCCCTCAGTCTCATCCCGATAGTCAAATTGAGAATTCTTTTTGACAGAGCTGTCAAGCAGCACAGACATAACTTGCTCAGTGTGGTTTCCGATAGGTTCCCCATGTGGAGATGGTGCTGTTGTGGAAAAGTCACTGGATTAGTAATCCATACCGGGCAAATGCTCTGGCAGCTGGTGGAAGTTAAAAACAATTAATAAAATATCGAGATCTCAAATTTGGTGTCAGTAACAGTGACCTTGAATCAAAGTCGATTTTAAACACCAATTTGCTTTTCCAAACAGCACTTGCTTTTCAGGAAGTGAATCTCCCGTGCTTTCCTGGTCTGGCCTAAAAGTGACTCCAGACACACAGATATGTGATAAACTCTTCAATGGTCTCTGAATCGGCCAAGCAAGACACTCTATCGTATCAAACTGCTCAGAGGTCTTAAAGGATAAAACGGGATAGAACACCCAAACTCAGCCTCAGTATGGAGAAGGGAACAGGAAACACAGTCCTGTTGACTCTGCAGAGACTTCCTTCCTAACATCTGCGAACTTGTGACAACATTTACAGAGCTTTCCCACAGACCACATAGAAACATCGGGAATGGAATAGGCCACACAGCACATTCAGCCTGCCCCATTCTAGTTAATGTCTGAACATCTCCTCAATGCACTTTCCCCACACACTGTACACATCCCTTAATGTGATTAACCTTGTGAAGCTATAAAATAGGAACTGCGGTAGTCCCTTTGGTCTGTCGAGTTTGCTAGCTAATTCAATATAATGATGGCTGACCCTTGATTTCTACACCATACTCCTGCTCTCTCCCCCGTCCTTTCGGTGTCTAGACACCTTTCTTTGTCTTTAGTGCCTTGTCTTCCACAGCCTTTTGTGAGAAAGAATTCCCAGGTTCACCAGTCTCTGAATGCAGACATTTATTCTTATCAAAATGCAACGTGACCTGTCTGTACCTAATACTGTGACCCCTTGATTTAGACTTCCCAGCTAGGGGAATTATCCTCACTGCTTCCAATCTATCTAACCCTGTCAGTGTTTATATATCTCACTGAGATTTCCACATATTTTCCTAAACCCCATGCAATTCAAGCTCAGTTGCCCCAAACTCTGCTCCACAAAAGTCTGTCTTCCCAAAGATCAGTCTGTTCATCCTTCGCTGCACTCCCTCAATGTCAGGTTTGTCATTTATTAGGTACGGAGACCAAAACTGCACACAATACTGCACAATGTTCGAGTTGAGGTCTCACCAAGGGCCTGTACAGCTGCACTGAGACAACCTTACTCCTGGACTCAAGTCGCCCTGAAATGAGGGTCATTTCCCCATTTATCTTCCTGACTGCTTTCTGCTCCTGCAATCTTGCTTTCAGTGACTGGTGTAAAGGGAGATCCCAGATCCTGTTCAATGTTACAGCTCCCCACTTGCTGGGTCTGTGTAAACTGGTCTGTGTGCCAATGTATTCCCAGTATTGGCTTCTGTCTTCAGAACTCACTGCCCTGCATGGAACTCAGAGGTCCGTCCAAACAATAACAGAAGAAAAGTGCAGTTCCCTTCATAGATTGACATTTCTCAACCATTCCCTTTTCCAATGGTTGGCTGGTATTTTAATGTTTCCCAACAAAGTAGACAATATCACATCTATCCACACTGCTCTTCCTCTAATACATATTTACTCATTCACTCCATTTGTTTCAATCACCTTCAAGTTTTTTTAACGTCCTCCTCACTTTTCAAAATCCTAGTTCCATCAACAGACTTAGAAACTTTGCATTTGATTCCCTCAACGAGATGTTTGAGATATATCGTGAATATCTGGTGCCCCAGCACCAATCATTGCGATGCCTCATGCGCCTTCCAAACTGAAAACCATCCATTTATTCGGACTCATTGTTTCCTTTCAACACTCTTATTTTAACACCATGTTCATACATTACCCCCTATCCCATGTGCTTTTACTTTGCACACGAGGCTTTGGACGCTATTAAAATTCTTGCTGAAAATCCAAGTTCAGTGCCTCTATTGTTTTTTCTGTAATTAATCTACCAGTCAGTTACTCAAATATGTTTCCAATTTCATCAATGTGTGTTGATTTTTTTCTATGCCCATTATTTTCAGTTCCAATAATTTCTCCAAATTAGTTTATTTACTAGTTTCATTCTACACCATTTTCTCATCAGACTCAGGTTTTCTCCTATTGCTGGGAAGGCTTTCTTTATGTCTTTTTCTGTGAAGGCAAAAGTGAAGTAGCTGTGTCATGTTTCTCTATTCTCCATTCTCCATTCCCCGGTTTCAGACTGTAAGGAAGCTGAAACTTTCACTAAAAAGAACAGCTGTTGTCTATTCACCCTGTCCATGCCCCTTGTAATCTTAAACCTGAATTACTTACCCACTCAACTTCCTCTGCTCAAAAATAAAAAGCTTGAGCTTACCCAGCCTCTCTCCACAGCTCATATGGTCCATTCCAGGGAACATCCTGGTGAATCTCTTCTACACCTCATCCAGTACAATCACATCCTCCCTGTAATGTGGCTCCCAGAACTGCACACAATATTTAATTTGGCCTTACCAAAGTGCGATATAAAACTCGTATAATCTTTGGGTCAATGAATAAAGGCTTTACCTACAGTCATGCTGAAGTCATCAATTACCATAACCAGTCACATTCAGGGATGTGTGAAGAAGCACGCTCTGAGCTTCCTTGTGTGATGCCATTCTTTGAGTACTCCCCTGTCTGGTTCCTTCTTCCAAAGTGTGTCACCTCATATTTCTCAGGGTTACATTTAATCTGCCATTGATCTACCCATCTGATCATTCTATCTGCATCTTCCTGTAACATAAGATTTCCTCCTCACTACCAACCACCCGGCCAATCTTTGTGTCAAACACAAACTTACTTATCACACTCCCCCTACCCACTTCACATTCACATTACTTATGAATACCACAAATAATAAGGGACACAGCACTGATCTCTGCGGTACCACTGGGGAAATTGGGCTCCAGTCACACAAACACCCTTCTACCATGAAGTTGAGTTGGAATGCAACTTGGCAAGTCACTAATAGGCCCTACATTTTCCCTGGTTGTTCTGTTCCACTTGATATACGTGAAGAATATCTGGGGATTCTCCTTAATCTTGCCCTGCCAACAGGCTTCCATGCCCCTGTATTAATGAGTCCCCTCCGAGGGAAGAATTTCCTCCTTATAACGGTCTTAAATGGCATATTACTTATCCTGTCATTATTTGCCTTAAATATAGAGTAGGAAGTGAGGACTGCAGATGCTGGCGATCAGAGCTGAAAATGTGTTGCTGGAAAAGCGCAGCAGATCAGGCAGCATCCAAGGAGCAGGAGAATCATATCCGTATTCCATATCTGCCACAAATTCACCTGCACATCCACACACATCATTTACTGCATCCGCTGCACCCGATGTGGCCTCCTCTGTATTGGGCAAACAGGCCACGTAATTGCGGAACGTTTCAGAGAACAACTCTGGGACACCCGGACCAACCAACCCAACTACCCCGTGGCTCAACACTTCAACTCCCCCTCCCACTCCGCCAAGGACATGCAGATCCTTGGAGTCCTCCATTGCCAGACCATAACAACACGACGGCTGGAGGAAGAGCGCCTCATCTTCCGCCTAGGAACCCTCCAACCACAAGGGGTGAACTCAGATTTCTCTAGTTTCCTCATTTCCCCTCCCCACCTTGTCTCAGTCCCAACCCTTGAACTCAGCACCACCTTCTTAACCTGAAATCTTCTTCCTGACCTCTCCACCCCCACCCCCACTCCAATCTATCACCCTCACCTTAACCTCCTTCCACCCATCGCATTTCCAACGCCCCTCCCCCAATTCTCTCCTCCCTACCTGTTATCTTAGCCTGCTGGACACACTTTCCTCGTTCCCAAAGAAGGGCTTATGCCCGAAACGTCGATTCTCCTGCTCCTTGGATGCTGCCTGACCTGCTACGCTTTTACAGCAACACATTTTCAGCTTAAATATAGAGTAGACAGCTAGAGAAACATCTTATTTATTTCCACCTCTTCACATGTATCATAGATTTTTGAAATTTCACTGCGATCACCTCTCATGCTTTGGAACTGGAGTCAAATCTCCCCATCATAAAATCTTGTCATCTCAGGAATTAATCTGGAGAATGTCCATTGCACGTCCTCTGTGATCAGTGTAATCTTCCTTAGATTACGTCATCAACACTGGACTCAATACCTCAGGTACATTCTCACCAACACTCTATACAACTGCTTCATGATGTCTTTACCTCTATATTCCGATTCCCTTAAACAAATTCCAACCTAACTTTAACTTTCCAATTACACGTATTCCTCCAAATACCATTCACACTAATAGCATTTACGAACTCACTGTGTGAGTTATAGAGGCTTGGAGATGTGCAGCATTGAAACAGACCCTTCAATCCAATCCGTCCATGTCGAGCAGATATCCCAACCCAAACTAGTCCCACCTGCCTGCACCCGGCTCATATCCCTCCAAACCTTTCCGATTCACATAACCATCCAAATGCCTTTTAAATGCTGCAATTGTACCAGCCTCCAGCACATCCTCTGGCAATTCATTCCATTCATGTACCACCGTCTGTGTGAACACGTTGCCCCTCAGGTCTCTTTTACGTTTAGATTTCTTAAAGTGTGGAAACTAGCCCACACCAACCCAGACCCATCCCCCTACATTTACCCCTTAAACTAACACTACGGGCAATTTAGAATAGCCAATTCACCTACCTGCACATTTTTGGATTGTGGTAGGAAACATAGGGAGAATGTACAAACTCCACACAGCCTGAGGGGGGAATTGAACCCGAGTCTCTGACGTTGTGAGGTAGCATTGGGAGACACTGTGCCACCCAACATCTTGTTCCTCACACCCTAAACCTATGCCCTTTAGTTCTGCACTCGCCGACCACAGGGAAAAGATTTTATCCATTTATCCTTTCCATGCCCTTCATAATTTTGTACATCTCTAGAAGGTCACCCCTCAGCCTCCAAAGCTCAAGGGAAAACAGCCCCAGCCTGTACCTCAAATCCTCCAACCCTGTCAACATCCTTGTAAATCTTTCCTGAACCCTTTCAATTTTCACAACATATTTCCGATGGGAAGGAGACCAGAATTCCACGCAATATTCCAACAGTGGCCTAACCAGTGTCCCGTACAGCCGCAACATGACCTCCCAACTCCAATACTCAATACTCTGACCAATAAAGGAAAGCATACCAAACGCCGCCTTAACTATCTGATCTACCTGCGACTCCATTTTCAAGGAGCTATGAACCTGCACTCCAAGGTCTCTTTGTTCAGCAACACTCCCCAGGACCTTGCCATTAAGTGTATAAGTCCTGCTAAAATTTGCGTTCCCTAAATGCAGCACCTCGCATTTATCTGAAATAAACTCCATATGCTACTTCTCAGCCCATTGGCCCATCTGATCAAAATCCTGTTGTACTCTGAGGTAACCTTCTTCGCTGAGGTAACCTTCTTTGCACCTCCAATTTTGTTGTCATCTGCAAACTTACTAACGATAACTCTTACGCTCACATCCAAATCATTTATGTAAATGACAAAAAATAGAGGACCCAACACTGATCCTTGTGGTACGCCACTGGTCCCAGGCCTCCAGTCTGAAAAACAACTCTCCACCTCCAGCCTCTGTCTTCAACCTTTGAGCCAGTTCTGTATCCAAATGGCTAGTTGTCCCTGTATTTCGTGAGATTTAAACTTGCTAACCAGTCTCCAATGGAGAATCTTGTCGAACGCGTTACTGAAGTCCATATAGATCACATCCACCCTTCTGCCCTCTTCGTTACTTCTTCAAAAACCTCGATCAAGATTGTGAGATATGATTTCCCATGCACAAAGCCATGTTGACTATCCCGAATCAGTCCTTGTCTTTCCAAATGCATGTACATCCTGTCCTTCAGGATTCCCTTCAACAACTTGCTCACCACCGAGGTTAGGCTCACCGATCTATAGTTCCCTGGCTTGTCCGTACCACCCTTCTTAAACAGTGGCACCACGTTTGCCAAACTCCAGGCTTCTGGCAACTCTCCTGTGACAATCAACGGTACAAATGTCTCAGCAAGAAGTCCAGCAATCACTTCTCTAGCTTCCCACAGAGTTCTCGGATACACCTGTTCAGGTCCTGGGGATTTATCCACCTTTACCTGTTTCAAGACATCCAGCACTTCCTCCTCTGTAATTTGGACATTTTCCAACGTGTAACCATCTATTTCCTAACATTCTATATCTTCCATGTCCGTTTCCACAGTAAATACTGATGCAAAATACTCGTTTAGTATCTCCCTCATTTTCTGCAGCTCCACACAAGGGCCTCCTTGCTGATCTTTGAGGGGCTCGATTGTCTCCCTAGTTATGATTTTGTCCTTAATGTGTTTGTAAAAACCCTTTGGATTCTCCTCAATTCTACTTGCTAAAGCTATCTCATCTATACTCCTACTGCCGTTATACTCTTCTAAGGATTCTCTCAGTCTATCCTGTCTATATCTGACATATGCTTCCTTCTTTTTATTAATCATACCCTTTAGTTAGCCAGCAATCCCTATACCTACCAGCCTTTCCTTTCATTCTAACAGGAATATACTTTCTCTGGATTCTTGTTATCTCATTTCTGAAGGCTTCCCATTTTCCAGCCGTCCGTTTACCTGTGAACATCTGCACCCAATCAGGTTTTGAAAGTTCTTGCGAACTACCATCAAAATTGGCCTTTCTCCAATTTAGAACTTCAACTTTTAGATCTGGTCTATCCTTTTCCATAATTATTTTAAATCTAATAGAATTATGGTAGCTGGCCTCAAAGTGCACCTCCACTGACACCTCAGTCACCTGCCCTGCCTTATTTCCCCAGAGTGGTTCAGGTTTTGCACCTTCTCTGGTAGGTTCATCCACATACTGAATCAGAAAATTTTCTTGTACACACTTAATAAATTCCTCTCCAACTAGACCCTTAACGTTTTGGCAGTCCCAGTCTATGTTTGGAAAGTTAAAATCTCCTACCATAATCACCTTACTTTCTTACAGATAGCTAAGACCTCCTTACAAGTTTGTTTCTCAATTTCCCTCTGACTACAATCCCAATAAGGTGATCAGCCCGTTCTTATTTCTCAGTTCTACCCAAATAACTTCCCTGGATGTATTTCCAGGAATATTCTCCCTCAGTACAGCTGTAATGCTATCCCTAATCAAAAACGCCACTCCCCCTCCTCTCCTGCCTCCATTTCCATCCTTCCTGTAGCATTTGTATCCTGGAACATTAAGCTGCCAGTCCTGCCCATCCCTGAGCCATGATTCTGTAATTGCTTTGATATCCCAGTCCCATGTTCCGAACCATGCCCTGAGTTCATCTGTCTTCCCTGTTAGGCTCCTTTGCATTGAAATAAACGCAGTTTACTTTATTAGTCCTACCTTATCCTTGCCTGCCCTGACTGTTTGACTCGTTTCTGTTCTCAATTGTACCAATCTCAGATTGATCTATTTCCTCACTATCTCCCTGCCCCCACCCCCACCCCTTTACTAGTTTAAATCCTCCCCAGCAGCTCTAGCAAATCTCCCTGCCAGTATATTCGTCCCCTTCTAATTCAGGTACAATCCGTCCTTCTGGTACAGTTTCCTTCTACCCCAAAAGAGATTCCAGTGATCCAAAATTGTGAATACTTCTCCCATACACCATTTCCTCAGCCATGCATTCATCTGCTCTATCCCTCTATTTCTGCCCTCACTAGTTCGTAGCGCTGGGAGTAATCCAGATATTACTACTCTCAAGAACCTCATTTTTAAATTTCTGCCTATCACCCTGCAATCTCTGTCCATAATCTCAAACTTTTCCCTTCCTATGTCGTTGGTTCTAATTTGGACAATGACCTCTTGCTGTCCCCTGTCCCCCGTGAGAACATTCTGCACCCTTTCTGAGACATCCTTGATCCTGGCACCAGGGAAACACATCATTCTGCTTATTTCTCTGCTGGCCACAGAACTGTCTGTCTGTACCTCAGACTAGCGAGTCCCCTAGCATAATTGACCTCGTGGAACCCGACGTATCCCTTGTTGCATTAGAGTCAGTCTCAATACCAGAAACTTGCCTGTTCGTGCTACGTTTCCCTGTGAATCCATCATCAGCTACATTTTCCAAAACAGCATGTTTGTTTGAAATGGGGACAGCCCCAGAAGATTCCTGCACTAGCTACTTAACTCTCTTGCCTTTCTTGGAGTTAACCATCTATGTAACTGTATCTGAGACTTCCCCACTTCCTATAACTGCCAACCATCACATCCTGTTGCTGTTACCAATTCTTCATTGTCTTAAACTGTCTCTCCAGCTGATCCATTCGATCTGATAGGATTCGCAACCAGAAGCAATTATTGCAGATATAATCCGCAGTAACCCTTAAATCCTCCTTAAACTCCCACATCTGATAAGAAGCGCATATGATTCTACTAAGGCCATTTGTGCTCCTTCACAATCGACAGACCCAGAAAAAAAAACTGTCTTGTTCCTCTACAAAACACTGCCCAAGGTTAAATTAATATTTATGGCTTATATTTTAAGATTAATCAAGAGACACATCTCAACAACATGTAATTAAGGAGGAATCCACTCTACTTACTTCAGCAGACTTTCTGTAGGACACAGTTAAAACAATTCACTATCTGGCTGGGAACTTTGCTCAAACAGTTCCTCCAAACCAGTTTTAAATTTCACTGTTAGTTAATTTTCCTAGAGGCACTCCGATATCCAACAATACATGAATTCAAACAGCAAAGGCAGTAATTTTGCAGGTACGCTGTCCTGTCAGTTTCTTCCCCTCACCGTGTGCTTCCTTTGTCTGCTCTTTTCCCACTTAAAACTGCTGTTGCTTTGACTTTTTTTTCCCAAAGTTCCAAGACAATGCAACAGCGCACAAAACAGTAATTGCTGCTTTTGGAATTCGAGGAAATCACCTCCAACACCTAAAACACCTCAAAAAAGGAGCAGCTGTTACAGCCTGAAATTTTCCCCGCCCAGACTTCTGAAAATCCAAATGCATCACTTCCACTGGTTGTCTGTGGTCTATGCTGCAAGAAACAACTTCAAATAATTCCGAAGTTTGTCAGGTATGATTTCTCTGTCAGAAATGCTTTGTGATTCTCTGCAATTTTGCTGTTCATTTCTAAGTACCCAATATCACATCTTATATAATGGATTCCAACTCTTTCCATACATATGTCAAATTAATTGGTCTGCAGTCCTCCACATTATCTCTTCTTCCCTGTGTACATAGATGGATCATGTTTACTACCTTTCACTTATCTACAATGGATATGGCCTTTGCAGGATCTGCAAGAAAATAAAACACAGTCACCGACAGTTCAATTAATATGCTGTTTTATTTCTGAAGATTATCTGGCCCATCAGAATTGGCAATGATCAATCCAGCTCAATTTTCAAGTATTACCTTGTTGCTGATATGAATGGACTTTATGTCTTTCGATCCACGAGTCCCATGTGATTACTTGCTTTACACGGATGTTTCCTGGCGCTTTCTCCATGAAGACAGATACAAAGTAGCTGGTGAGTTTCTCGGCCATTTCCTTGTTTCCCGCAATAAATTCACCAATATTTTTAAAATTTCCACATTTGGCCTTACTTTTGTTTTCTTTTGTATATGGATCGGAGATTTGAGCAGTCTTTGTGTTTCCTGTTTGTTTGCATTTATGTTCTTTTTGATTTCCTTAACACTTTCTTCATCCTCATTTATAGAAAAGTAAATATCTCAGAATGTTCAGGTTTGCACAATATCTGGAATTCTTCTGAAGCTGCTTCCTTAGATTTAATGCAATCATTAATTTCTTATCTAAACCATTAATGAGTCACCTTCCCTTTCGTTGGTGTTTGTAACTTCGTGATATGTACGTATTTTTCAGACCTTACAGTATTTCTATCACTAACAGCCAATATTTGTCTCACACCAAATATCATTTTTCCAATTCACGTGACTCTCTCGCCTTCGGGCTTCCATGATATTTGAGTGTAATGTTCAAACATTCTATATTGCTTGAAGGCGCGGTGTAAAATGCAACATATTAATGTTACGATTGCCCAATAACTGCCTCAGAGCACGTTAAGTAATTAGTCCTTCTGACCACACAACACCACGCCCGAAATAACCTGCTCTCTACTTTGGTTCACAACATACTCTTCAACCTACCTCATATACACATGAAGTGTATTTTTCACAGCATTAGCAATAATTTAGTTTACGCAGTTTAGATGCAATTTTAGATCATCCAGTATTACTGCAGCACCCGCGATATTTGCATATCTAATTTCCAGAGAATCGGATGCACAAAGTTGCACAACAGTTTTGGTTCAGATATGTAAGGCACCAATGTGTGTTACTCCTTGTTGTTTGCAAGATCCATACAAACTGATTCTGAAGAAGCTGAGGGATGTGGTCTGTGGTGTTATTAGTGATAGACGTGGACAAGACATTGGGGAGGCTCACCCCGATCCTGAGATGACCTGAAGAAATGCCCATCAATACAGGACAAGCATCAATAACCTTCCCCGCCAGCCAAGACAAATGTCTCCGTATTCTCTAGACTCTCTAACACTCTCTATATATCTGTTACAGCACCTACCCCCAAACAAGACTCTTGCTCCACCACTCTCACTATTGCATGCAACACTCTCTTTCCTTCACTCTCTCTGTCACTGAAAGCAAATCGAGATTGAATTTATTGCTTTGCCAACATTGAACCAGTGAGACAATTTGATGCTGGGAACATAAAAATGCGAACATTTTGAAAATTAGGGAGAGAGCAGATGCCATCGAGACGGAAGAAGCCTGGGGATCAACTATCTTGCTCCGCAAGAAATTATGAAATACTGACTAATAATATATATTTTTGGCATATGAAACATATTCACAGTAAACAGAAATACGACGACTCAGGGAATTCATCAGCCAGAAGAGTAACATCACAGAGGACGGCAGTGGCTATGTGGTTTTGAAATTACGTTGATGTAATTTTCATAAGTGTCTTATTGAAACAGCATATTGTTAGTTGGAGGTGGATTAGTTAAAGTTGTAAATAGTTGTGGCATAATGTTCACATTTACAGTTAAACATAAATTGGCGTTATTTTCTTTAAATAGTGGAATTTGGGAGTTCTCTGTCACTCATATTCTAATAGATTACGAGGTGAGGTGAGCTTTCCTGGGTGTTTGGTTTAATTAACAGAGACGTTCACCACCATGTCGTAACACTTGCAAAGACCAACAGAGAGCAACAACAAAAAAAAGAAATAAGGAGTGAGAAAATTAAATATGAGGGTAAGCAAGCCAGTCATGTAAAGAAAGACTGTAAGAGCTTCTTTCGATACATAAAAGGCAAATGAGAGGCAAAAATGGGCATCCGATCACTAGAAATTGACACAGGAGAGATAGTAATGTGGAACAAGGAAAAGGCTGAGGAGCTGAAAAATTCTTTCGTGTCAGTCTTCACGTTTGAAAACACGATTAATATCCCAAACTTTGAAAAGACTTAGTGGACAGACCTGAGTAAGGTGGCCATCACCTAGGAAAAGGTGCTGGGAAAATTGAATGGCTTGAAGGTAAGTAAATCACCTGGGCCAGATGGACTCCACTCCAGATTTCTAAGGCAGATAGCTGATGAGACAGTGGAGTCGTTGGTGTTGATCTTTCAGGAAACTCTCGAATCAGGGAGATTCCCAGAGGACTGGAAAATCGCTAACGTGATGCCCCTGTTTAAAAAGGGAGTAGAGCAAAAAACAGAAAATTACAGACTGACTAATCTAAACTTGGCTCTGGGTAAGATCCTGGAATGCATTGTGAAGGATGAGATTTCTGAATATTTGGGTGTGGATGGTGAATTAGGACAAAGTTAGCATGGTTTCATGAAGGGGAGGTCATGCCTGGAAAATCTGCTAGAAAACCTTGAGGACGTAACGATCAGCTTAGATCAAAGAGAGCCAATGTATGTCATCCAGCTGGACTTCAAGAAGATCTTTGACAATGTGCCGACAGGAGGCTACTGAATAAGGCAAGGGCCCATGGTTTTAGAGGCAAGGTGCGAGCATGAATAAAAGTTTTGCTGTCTGGCAGGAAGCAAACAGTGTCGATAAAAGTGTACTTCTCAGGATGACAGCCAATGACAAGTGGTGTTCCATAAGGCTTTAGTGTTGGGACCACAACTTTTCACTTTATACATGAACGATCCAGATGAAGGATCTGAAAGCATTCTGGCTACGTTTGAAAATGATACAACGATAGGTACAGGGACAGGTAACATTGAAGACGCAAGGAGGCTCAAGGAAGTTTTCGATAGTTTAGGATAAATGGAAAAGAAGTGGCAGATGGCGTACAAAGTGGGAAATTGTGGGAACAAGCACTTTGTTAGGAAGAATAAAAACATGGACTACCGAGAAAATTCAGTTGTCTGAAGTGCAAAAGGCCTTGGGAGTTCTACTCCAGATTCTCTCAATGTAAACTTCCAGGTTGTGTCAGTAGTCAGGAAGGCAAATGCAGTGATGGAATTTATTTGGAAAGGATTTGAATATAAAAGCAGGGACGTACTTCTGAGGCTCTATCAGGCTCTTGTCAGACCATATTTGGAGAATTGTGCGCTGTTTTGAGCCCCATATCTCAGGAAGTATGTGCTGACCTTGGAATGGGTTCACAGGATGTTCACAAGAATGGTCCCAGGAATGAAAAGCTTAACATATGAGAACATTTGAGGACTCTGGGTCTGTTCTTGATGGAGTTCAGAGGTATGTGGGAGAATCTCATTGAAACATACACAATACTAAATGTCCTGGACAGTGCTGATGGTGAAAAGACTTCCATTGGTAGGAGACTCTAGGACCCAAGGATACAGCCTTAGAGTAAAGGGAAATCCTTTTAGAACGGAGATAAGGAGAAATGTCTTCAGCCAGAGTGGAGAATCTATGGAATTCATTTTCACAGAAGGCAGTGGAGGTCAGGTCTTTGTGCATATTTAAGATAGAGATAGTTAGCTTCTTGAGTATCAAAGGGATCAAGGATTACAGGGAGAAAGCAGGAGTATTGTGTTGAGAAACTTGTCAGCCATAATTGTATGGTGGATCAGACTCGATGGGCTGAATGTCCTAATTTCTGTTCCTATATCCGATTATCTAATGGCTGTCAGCCACAGTCTATTGCTACCCTCTCTCTTACTTTGTCCCTCCTGACAGCAAAATGTGAGAGTAAAAAATCACTGAGTCTTCTTCACCAAACTTGGAGGATTCCTCTTGAGGATTCATGGGAATCGCTCCACTGATTGAAGGAAACGAAATTCTGCCAAATCCAACTGTTCCAGGAAGTAGTCTCATACCAGCAGCTTGTTTGAGTAGAATAACGTCGGAGACAGAGTATCAGTTGGGACACATTACCTCTTTTCCATTTGAAATGAGTTCAACTACTATGAAACTCTGGAAACCTTTTCCTATTCTTTTTCCTCTTCAGACACGTGTGATTGTGTATGTGTCTGTACGTGTGTGACTCTGTGTCTCACATTTTTCGAGAGAATGACCTAGGTTACACTTCAAATCTGTTGAAACCAGTGGAGAGGTGCGGCTGGAAAAGGACACAGTGACCCTCCAACATTTGTCGGAGCAGAAATGAGAAATTCGCACGGGCTGTTCAAATGGAAATTCTCTTCCCCAGAGGTTTCATCCCAAGATGGCAGCTCAACATCACCATTTCCAGCGTAATTAGACATGGTCCATAAATGTTGGCCTATCAACAACACCCACATTCCATGAACAAATCTAAAATGATAAACTGCAGCAGAATTAATTGGATGGGATCAAGCCTGATAGATAAATGCCTGTTGCCTTCCAGAATTGTGCAGCCAGTGTACTTTGGCTTTGTGCAGTTCCCTAGTATTGTACCTGGGTGCTTGTATTTATTCAAAGTTGAGTTTGTTCAACATCTGACAGACATGTGAATGGAGGGACATTGTGGACAGACAGAAAAGTGCTGCGGAGACCACACTCAGATCAGCCATGATCTTACTGTCTGGCCGAGCAATGACAACGTGTCTAATGACCCACTCCTGCTCCTCAGGTCTCTGTTCCTATGTTCCATTCAGTCCTTAAAACCACTTGTACAGGAGCAGATGGAGACCACTTGCTCCAAATACCTGTTTCACAGTATTACAGGATATCATTCAGTCCCGCTACTCTGTGAGGTTTGCTGTGGGTTCGAAAATGTGATGGGAAATCCAAGCTGGATATGATAGTGATCTCCCACCTCTTTACAGAGTGTCTCATCTCTGCAAGTGGTGTTTCATTTGTTGTTCATGTGGTAGACCCAGGTTCACTGTGAATATCGGGCTCATATCTCTCCCAGAGACGGCTCACAAAATACGTTTCTCTCACTGTCCTCAAAATTCAACAAAAACACTTGCAGGAAAATTATAATCATTCACTTTCCAAAGACAGAATATGAGATCATAAGAAACAGGAATAGGTAATTTGGATGCTCACGCCATTTTATGCTATCATGGCTGACCTACTGTTGGCATTAACTCTTCTTCAATGCGCAATTCTTCATGCCCCTTAGCTCTCTGACAGGTTAAAAATCCATCTACCTCCTCTTTAAATACTTGCAGTGATCTCGCTCCCCTAACTTTCTAGACATGAGAATTCCTGACATTCACTGCCCTCTGTGAGAAGAAAACACTCTCCACACAGACACCATCACGTATTAACATTAACAAAAGGGGTTAACTGACCTGCTTAGATAAGAGGAATTGACCCCGATATCAAGGCAGGATTTTACTGAAGATTTTATCTTTAGAGGCACTTAAATATCCAGAATCATGCATCCCGAGTAAAAGAAAGATACAAGCCATGGAATTGATCACCTTCTCAGTGTCTGTGTAGAACATAACGAGTGATTGTCCATCACCATCAAGTTTCAATGCAATGACCTCGTATTCTCTGACAGTGCTACAGATTAACCTTCACTCACTCCTCTTTTACCATCAGCCCAGGGATTAGTCTCATGAAATTCCTTTACACAGCCTCTGTTGCAATGGTGATGGAACACTCTCTGAGGTACTGAGGGAGCACATTCGAGGTATTGAGGGAGAACTACCTGAGGTATTGAGGGAGCACTTTCTGACATACTGAGGAAGCACTATCTGAGGTATTGAGGGAGCACCTTCGGAGATAATGAGGAAGCACGATCTGAGGTACTGAGGGAGCACTTTCTGAGGTATTGAGGGAGCACTATCTGAGGTACTAAGGGACCACTTTCTGAAGTATTGAGGGAGCACTTTCTGAGGTATTGAGGGACCACTATCTGAGGTATTGAGGAAGCACTTTTTGAGGTATTGAGAGAGCACTTTCTGAGGTATTGAGGGACCACTATCTGAGGTACTGAGGGAGCAAGTTCTGAGGTATTGAGGAAGCACACTCTGAGGTACTGAGGGAGAACTATCTGAGGTATTGATGGACCATTTTCTGATGGACTGAGGGAACACTACCTGAGGTACTGAGGGAGCACTTTCTGAGGTATTGAGGGAGCCCTTTCTGAGGTACTGAGGGAGCACATTTGAGGTATTGAGGGAGAACTACCTGAGGTATTGAGAGAGCACTTTCTGACGTACTGAGGAGGCACTATCTGAGGTATTGAGGGAGCACCTTCGGAGGTACTGAGGAAGCACGATCTGAGGTACTGAGGGAGCACTTTCTGAGGTACTGAGGAAGCACTTTATGAGGTACTGAGGGAGCACTTTCTGTGGTATTGAGGAAGCACTTTCTGAGGTATTGATGGAGCACTATCTGAGGTATTGAGGAAGCACTTTCTGAGGTATTGAGGAAGCACTTTCTGAGGTATTGAGGGAGCACTTTCTGAGGTATTGAAGGAGGACTATCTGAGGTACTGAGGGAGCATTTTCTGAAGTATTGAGGGAGCACTCTCTGAGGTACTGATGGAACACTCTCTGAGGTATTGAGGGAGCACTTTCGAGGTATTGAGGGAGAACTACCTGAGGTATTGAGGGAGCACTTTCTGAGGTACTGAGGAAGCACTATCTGAGGTATTGAGGGAACACCTTCGTAGGTACTGAGGAAGCACGGTCTGAGGTACTGAGGGAGCACTTTTTGAGGTAGTGAGGGAGAACTATCTTAGGTACTGAGGGACCACTTTCTGAAGTATTGAGGGAGCACTTTCTGAGGTATTGAGGGACCACTATCTGAGGTATTGAGGAAGCACGTTTTGAGGTATTGAGGGAGCACTTTCTGAGGTATTGAAGGAGGACTATCTGAGGTACTGAGGGAGCACTTTCTGTGGTATTGAGGAAGCACTTTCTGAGGTATTGAGGGAGCACTTTCTGTGGTATTGACGAAGCAATTTCTGAGGTATTGAGAGAGCATTTTCTGAGGTATTGAGGGAGCACTATCTGAGGCATTGAGGGAGCACTCTCTGAGGTACTGAGGAAGCACTATCTGAGATATTGAGGGAGCACCTCCTGAGGTACTGAGGAAGCACGATCTGACGTACTGAGGGAGCACTTTCTGAGGTACTGAGGGAGAACTATCTGAGGTACTGAGGGACCACTTTCTGAAGTATTGAGGGACCACTATCTGAGGTATTGAGGAAGCACTTTTTGAGGAATTGAGGGAGCACTTTCTGAGGTTTAGAGGCAGGACTATCTGAGGTACTGAGGGAGCAATTTCTGAGGTATTGTGGGAGCACTATCTGAGGTACTGAGGGAGCAAGTTCTGAGGTATCGAGGAAGCACTTTCTGAGATATTGAGGGAGCACATTCTGAGGTATTGAGGGAGCACTATCTGAGGTACTGAGGGAGAAATATCTGAGGTATTGAAGGAGCACTTTCTGAGGTATTGAGGGAGCACTATCTGAGGTACTGAGGGAGCACTTTCTGAGGTATTGAGGAAGCACTTTCTGAGGTATTGAGGGAACACAATCTGATGTATTGAGGAAGCACTTTATGAGGTATTGAGGGAGCACTTTCTGAGGTATTGAGGAAGCACTATCTAAGGTACTGAGGGAGAATTATCTGAGGTACTGAGGGAAAACTATCTGAGGTACTGAGGGAGAATTATCTGAGGTACTGAGGGAGAACTATCTGAGGTATTGATGGAGTAATTTCTGAGGAATTGAGGGAGCACTATCTGAGGTATTGATGGAGCACTTTCTGAGGTATTGAGGGACCACTATCTGAGGTACTGAGGGAGCACGTTCTGAGGTATTGAGGAAGCACACTCTGAGGTACTGAGGGAGAACTATCTGAGGTATTGATGGACCATTTTCTGATGGACTGAGGGAACACTACCTGAGGTACTGAGGGAGCACTTTCTGAGGTATTGAGGGAGCACTATCTGAGGTATTGAGGAAGCACTTTCTGAGGTATTGAGGGAACACAATCTGATGTATTGAGGAAGCACTTTATGAGGTACTGAGGGAGCACTTTCTGAGGTGTTGTGGAAGCAATTTCTGAGGTATTGATGAAGCACTTTCTGAGGTATTGAAGGAGGACTATCTGAGGTACTGAGGGAACACTCTCTGAGGTATTGAGGGAGCACTCTCTGAGGTATTGAGGGAGAACTACCTGAGGTATTGAGGAAGCACTTTTTGAGGTATTGAGGGAGCACTTTCTGAGTTATTGAGGGAGGACTATCTGAGGTACTGAGGGAGCACTATCTGAGGTATTGAGGGAACACCTTCGTAGGTACTGAGGAAGCACGGTCTGAGGTACTGAGGGAGCACTTTTTGAGGTAGTGAGGGAGAACTATCTTAGGTACTGAGGGACCACTTTCTGAAGTATTGAGGGAGCACTTTCTGAGGTATTGAGGGACCACTATCTGAGGTATTGAGGAAGCACGTTTTGAGGTATTGAGGGAGCACTTTCTGAGGTATTGAAGGAGGACTATCTGAGGTACTGAGGGAGCACTTTCTGTGGTATTGAGGAAGCACTTTCTGAGGTATTGAGGGAGCACTTTATGTGGTATTGACGAAGCAATTTCTGAGGTATTGAGAGAGCATTTTCTGAGGTATTGAGGGAGCACTATCTGAGGCATTGAGGGAGCACTCAATGAGGTACTGAGGAAGCACTATCTGAGATATTGAGGGAGCACCTTCTGAGGTACTGAGGAAGCACGATCTGACTTACTGAGGGAGCACTTTCTGAGGTACTGAGGGAGAACTACCTGAGGTACTGAGGGACCACTTTCTGAAGTATTGAGGGAGCACTTTCTGAGGTATTGAGGGACCACTATCTGATGTATTGAGGAAGCACATTTTGAGGTATTGAGGGAGCACTTTCTGAGGTATTGAGGGACCACTATCTGAGGTACTGAGGGAGAACTATCTGAGGTATTGATGGACCATTTTCTGATGGACTGAGAGAACACTACCTGAGGTACTGAGGGAGCACTTTCTGAGGTATTGAGGGAGCACTTTCTGAGGTACTGAGGGAGCACATTCGAGGTATTGAGGGAGAACTACCTGAGGTATTGAGGGAGCACTTTCTGACGTACTGAGGAAGCACTATCTGAGGTACTGAGGGAGCACTTTCTGAGGTACTGAGGAAGCACTTTATGAGGTACTGAGGGAGCACTTTCTGTGGTATTGAGGGAGCACTTTCTGAGGGACTGAGGGAGCACTATCTGAGGTACTGAGGGAGCACTTTCTGAGGTATTGAGGAAGCACTTTCTGAGGTATTGATGGAGCACTATCTGAGGTATTGAGGAAGCACTTTCTGAGGTATTGAGGAAGCACTTTCTGAGGTATTGAGGGAGCACTTTCTGAGGTATTGAAGGAGGACTATCTGAGGTACTGAGGGAGCATTTTCTGAGGTATTGAGGGAGCACTCTCTGAGGTACTGATGGAACACTCTCTGAGGTATTGAGGGAGCACTTTCGAGGTATTGAGGGAGAACTACCTGAGGTATTGAGGGAGCACTCTCTGAGGTACTGATGGAACACTCTCTGAGGTATTGAGGGAGCACTTTCGAGGTATTGAGGGAGAACTACCTGAGGTATTGAGGGAGCACTTTCTGAGGTACTGAGGAAGCACTATCTGAGGTATTGAGGGAACACCTTCGTAGGTACTGAGGAAGCACGGTCTGAGGTACTGAGGGAGCACCTTTTGAGGTAGTGAGGGAGAACTATCTTAGGTACTGCGGGACCACTTTCTGAAGTATTGAGGGAGCACTTTCTGAGGTATTGAGGGACCACTATCTGAGGTATTGAGGAAGCACGTTTTGAGGTATTGAGGGAGCACTTTCTGAGGTATTGAAGGAGGACTATCTGAGGTACTGAGGGAGCACTTTCTGTGGTATTGAGGAAGCACTTTCTGAGGTATTGAGGGAGCACTTTCTGTGGTATTGACGAAGCAATTTCTGAGGTATTGAGGGAGCACTATCTGAGGCATTGAGGGAGCACTCTCTGAGGTACTGAGGAAGCACTATCTGAGATACTGAGGGAGCACCTTCTGAGGTACTGAGGAAGCACGATCTGACTTACTGAGGGAGCACTTTCTGAGGTACTGAGCGAGAACTATCTGAGGTACTGAAGGACCACTTTCTGAAGTATTGAGGGAGCACTTTCTGAGGTATTGAGGGACCACTATCTGAGGTATTGAGGAAGCACTTTTTGAGGAATTGAGGGAGCACTTTCTGAGGTATTGAGGGAGGACTATCTGAGGTACTGAGGGAGCACTTTCTGAGGTATTGAGGAAGCACTTTCTGAGGTATTGTGGGAGCACTATCTGAGGTACTGAGGGAGCAAGTTCTGAGGTATCGAGGAAGCACTTTCTGAGATATTGAGGGAGCACTTTCTGAGGTATTGAGGGAGCACTATCTGAGGTACTGAGGGAGAAATATCTGAGGTATTGAAGGAGCACTTTCTGAGGAATTGAGGGAGCACTATCTGAGGTACTGAGGGAGCACTTTCTGAGGTATTGAGGAAGCACTTTCTGAGGTATTGAGGGAACACAATCTGATGTATTGAGGAAGCACTTTATGAGGTATTGAGGGAGCACTTTCTGAGGTATTGAGGAAGCACTATCTAAGGTACTGAGGGAGAATTATCTGAGGTACTGAGGGAAAACTATCTGAGGTACTGAGGTAGAATTATCTGAGGTACTGATGGAGAACTATCTGAGGTATTGATGGAGTAATTTCTGAGGAATTGAGGGAGCACTATCTGAGGTATTGATGGAGCACTTTCTGAGGTATTGAGGGACCACTATCTGAGGTACTGAGGGAGCAAGTTCTGAGGTATTGAGGAAGCACACTCTGAGGTACTGAGGGAGAACTATCTGAGGTATTGATGGACCATTTTCTGATGGACTGAGGGAACACTACCCGAGGTACTGAGGGAGCACTCTCTGAGGTATTGAGGGAGCACTTTCTGAGATATTGAGGAAGCACTTTCTGAGGTATTGAGGGAACACAATCTGATGTATTGAGGAAGCACTTTATGAGGTACTGAGGGAGCACTTTCTGAGGTGTTGTGGAAGCAATTTCTGAGGATTTGATGAAGCACTTTCTGAGGTATTGAAGGAGGACTATCTGAGGTACTGAGGGAACACTCTCTGAGGTATTGCGGGAGCACTTTCGAGGTATTGAGGGAGAACTACCTGAGGTATTGAGGAAGCACTTTTTTAGGTTTTGAGGGAGCACTTTCTGAGTTATTGAGGGAGGACTATCTGAGGTACTGAGGGAGCACTTTCTGAGCTATTGCGGAAGCACTTTCTGAGGTATTGAGGGAGCACTTTCTGAGGTATTGAGGAAGCACTTTCTGAGGTATTGAGGGAGCATTTTCTGAGGTATTGAGGGAGCACTCTCTGAGGTATTGAGGAAGCACTTTCTGAGGTATTGAGGGAGCACTTTCTGAGGTATTGAGGAAGCACTTTCTGAGGTATTGTGGGAGCATTTTCTGAGGTATTGAGGAAGCACACTCTGAGGTACTGAGGGAACACAATCTGATGTATTGAGGAAGCACTTTATGAGGTGTTGAGGGACCACTTTCTGAGGTATTGAGGGAGCACTTTCTGAGGTATTGAGGAAGCACTTTCTGAGGCATTGAGGGAGCACTCTCTGAGGTACTGAGGAAGCACTATCTGAGATATTGCGGGAGCACCTTCTGAGGCACTGAGGAAGCATGATCGGACGTACTGAGGGAGCACTTTCTGAGGTACTGAGGGAGAACTATCTGAGGTACTGAGGTACCATTTTCTGGAGTATTGAGGAAGCACATTTTGAGGTATTGAGGGAGCACTTTCTGAGGTATTGAGGGAGGACTATCTGAGGTACTGAGGGAGCACTTCCTGTGGTATTGAGGAAGCACTTTCTGAGGTATTGAGGGAGCACTTTCTGAGGTATTGAGGAAGCACTTTCTGAGGTTTTGAGGGAGCATTTTCTGAGGTATTGTGGGAGCACTATCTGAGGTACTGAGGGAGAAATATCTGAGGTATTGAAGGAGCACTTTCTGAGGTATTGAGGGAGCACTATCTGAGGGACAGAAGGAGCACTTTCTGAGGTATTGAGGAAGCACTTTCTGAGGTATTGAGGGAACACAATCTGATGGATTGAGGAAGCACTTTATGAGGTATTGAGGGAGCACTTTATGAGGTATTGAGGGAGCACTATCTAACGTACTGAGGGTGCACTTTCTGAGGTGTTGAGGAAGCAATTTCTGAGGTATTGATGAAGCACTTTCTGAGGTACTGAGGGAGAACTATCTGAGGTACTGAGGGAGAACTATCTGAGGTACTGAGGGAGAACTATCTGAGGTATTGATAGAGCATTTTCTGAGGTATTAAGGGAGCACTATCTGAGGTACTGAGGGAGCACTTTCTGAGGTATTGTGGAAGCACTTTCTGAGGTATTGAGGGAACACAATCTGATGTATTGAGTAAGCACTTTATGAGGTATTGAGGGAGCACTTTCTGAGGTATTGAGGGAGCACTTTCTGAGGTATTAAGGGAGCACTCTCTGAGGTACTGAGGGAGCACTTTCTGAGGTTTTGAGGAAGCACTTTCTGAGGTATTGATGGAGCACTATCTGAGGTATTGAGGAAGCACTTTCTGAGGTATTGAGGAAGCTCTTTCTGAGGTATTGAGGGAGCCCTTTCTGAGGTATTGAGGAAGCACTTTCTGAGGTATTGAGGGAGCACTTTCTGAGGTATTGAAGGAGGACTATCTGAGGTACTGAGGGAGCATTTTCTGAGGTATTGTGAGAGCACTCTCTGAGGTACTGATGGAACACTCTCTGAGGTATTGAGGGAGCACTTTCGAGGTATTGAGGGAGAACTACCTGAGGTATTGAGGGAGCACTTTCTGAGGTACTGAGGAAGCACGATCTGAGGTATTGAGGGAACACCTTCGTAGGTACTGAGGAAGCACGATCTGAGGTACTGAGGGAGCACTTTCTGAGGTACTGAGTAAGAACTATCTTAGGTACTGAGGGACCACTTTCTGAAGTATTGAGGGAGCACTTTCTGAGGTATTGAGGGACCACTATCTGAGGTATTGAGGAAGCACTTTTTAAGGTATTGAGGGAGCACTTTCTGAGGTATTGAAGGAGGACTAACTGAGGTACTGAGGGAGCACATTCTGAGGTATTGAGGAAGCACTTTCTGAGGTATTGAGGGAGCACTTTCTGCGGTATTGAGAGAGCATTTTCTGAGGTATTGAGGGAGCACTATCTGAGGTACTGAGGGAGCACGTTTGAGGTATTGAGGAAGCATATTCTGAGGTACTGAGGGAGAACTATCTGAGGTAATGATGGAGCACTTTCTGAGGTACTGAGGGAGCACTATCTGAGGTACTGAGGGAGCACTTTCTGAGGTATTGAGGGAGCACTTTCTGAGGTATTGAGGAAGCACTTTCTGAGGTATTGAGGGAACAGAATCTGATGTATTGAGGAAGCACTTTATGAGGTATTGAGGGAGCACTTTCTAAGGTATTGAGGGAGCACTTTCTGAGGTATTGAGGAAGCACTTTCTGAGGCATTGAGGGAGCACTCTCTGAGGTACTGAGGAAGCACTATCTGAGATATTGAGGTAGCACCTTCTGAGGTACTGAGGAAGCACGATCTGACGTACTGAGGGAGCACTTTCTGAGGTACTGAGGGAGAACTATCTGAGGTACTGAGGGACCACTTTCTGAAGTATTGAGGGAGCACTTTCTGAGGTATTGAGGAACCACTATCTGAGGTATTGAGGAAGCACCTTTTGAGGAATTGAGGGAGCACTTTCTGAGGTATTGAGGGAGGACTATCTGAGGTACTGAGGGAGCACTTTCTGAGGTGTTGAGGAAGCCCTTTCTGAGGTATTGTGGGAGCACTATCTGAGGTACTGAGGAAGCACTATCTGAGATATTGAGGGAGCACCTTCTGAGGTACTGAGGAAGCACGATCTGACTTACTGAGGGAGCACTTTCTGAGGTACTGAGCGAGAACTATCTGAGGTACTGAGGGACCACTTTCTGAAGTATTGAGGGAGCACTTTCTGAGGTATTGAGGGACCACTATCTGAGGTATTGAGGAAGCACTTTTTGAGGAATTGAGGGAGCACTTTCTGAGGTATTGAGGGAGGACTATCTGAGGTACTGAGGGAGCACTTTCTGAGGTATTGAGGAAGCACTTTCTGAGGTATTGTGGGAGCACTATCTGAGGTACTGAGGGAGCAAGTTCTGAGGTATCGAGGAAGCACTTTCTGACATATTGAGGGAGCACTTTCTGAGGTATTGAGGGAGCACTATCTGAGGTACTGAGGGAGAAATATCTGAGGTATTGAAGGAGCACTTTCTGAGGAATTGAGGGAGCACTATCTGATGTACTGAGGGAGCACTTTCTGAGGTATTGAGGAAGCACTTTCTGAGGTATTGAGGGAACACAATCTGATGTATTGAGGAAGCACTTTATGAGGTATTGAGGGAGCACTTTCTGAGGTATTGAGGAAGCACTATCTAAGGTACTGAGGGAGAATTATCTGAGGTACTGAGGGAAAACTATCTGAGGTACTGAGGGAGAATTATCTGAGGTACTGAGGGAGAACTATCTGAGGTATTGATGGAGTAATTTCTGAGGAATGGAGGGAGCACTATCTGAGGTATTGATGGAGCACTTTCTGAGGTATTGAGGGACCACTATCTGAGGTACTGAGGGAGCAAGTTCTGAGGTATTGAGGAAGCACACTCTGAGGTACTGAGGGAGATCTATCTGAGGTATTGATGGACCATTTTCTGATGGACTGAGGGAACACTACCTGAGGTACTGAGGGAGCACTCTCTGAGGTATTGAGGGAGCACTTTCTGAGATATTGAGGAAGCACTTTCTGAGGTATTGAGGGAACACAATCTGATGTATTGAGGAAGCACTTTATGAGGTACTGAGGGAGCACTTTCTGAGGTGTTGTGGGAGCAATTTCTGAGGATTTGATGAAGCACTTTCTGAGGTATTGAAGGAGGACTATCTGAGGTACTGAGGGAACACTCTCTGAGGTATTGAGGGAGCACTTTCGAGGTATTGAGGGAGAACTACCTGAGGTATTGAGGAAGCACTTTTTGAGGTTTTGAGGGAGCACTTTCTGAGTTATTGAGGGAGGACTATCTGAGGTACTGAGGGAGCACTTTCTGAGCTATTGCGGAAGCACTTTCTGAGGTATTGAGGGAGCACTTTCTGAGGTATTGAGGAAGCACTTTCTGAGGTATTGAGGGAGCATTTTCTGAGGTATTGAGGGAGCACTCTCTGAGGTATTGAGGAAGCACTTTCTGAGGTATTGAGGGAGCACTTTCTGAGGTATTGAGGAAGCACTTTCTGAGGTATTGTGGGAGCATTTTCTGAGGTATTGAGGAAACACACTGTGAGGTACTGAGGGAACACAATCTGATGTATTGAGGAAGCACTTTATGAGGTGTTGAGGGACCACTTTCTGAGGTATTGAGGGAGCACTTTCTGAGGTATTGAGGAAGTACTTTCTGAGGCATTGAGGGAGCACTCTCTGAGGTACTGAGGAAGCACTATCTGAGATATTGCGGGAGCACCTTCTGAAGCACTGAGGAAGCATGTTCGGACGTACTGAGGGAGCACTTTCTGAGGTACTGAGGGAGAACTATCTGAGGTACTGAGGTACCATTTTCTGGAGTATTGAGGAAGCACTTTTTGAGGTATTGAGGGAGCACTTTCTGAGGTATTGAGGGAGGACTATCTGAGGTACTGAGGGAGCACTTTCTGTGGTATTGAGGAAGCACTTTCTGAGGTATTGAGGGAGCACTTTCTGAGTTATTGAGGAAGCACTTTCTGAGGTTTTGAGGGAGCATTTTCTGAGGTATTGTGGGAGCACTATCTGAGGTACTGAGGGAGAAATATCTGAGGTATTGAAGGAGCACTTTCTGAGGTATTGAGGGAGCACTATCTGAGGGACAGAGGGAGCACTTTCTGAGGTATTGAGGAAGCACTTTCTGAGGTATTGAGGGAACACAATCTGATGGATTGAGGAAGCACTTTATGAGGTATTGAGGGAGCACTTTATGAGGTATTGAGGGAGCACTATCTAACGTACTGAGGGTGCACTTTCTGAGGTGTTGAGGAAGCAATTTCTGAGGTATTGATGAAGCACTTTCTGAGGTACTGAGGGAGAACTATCTGAGGTACTGAGGGAGAACTATCTGAGGTACTGAGGGAGAACTATCTGAGGTATTGATAGAGCATTTTCTGAGGTATTAAGGGAGCACTATCTGAGGTACTGAGGGAGCACTTTCTGAGGTATTGTGGAAGCACTTTCTGAGGTATTGAGGGAACACAATCTGATGTATTGAGTAAGCACTTTATGAGGTATTGAGGGAGCACTTTCTGAGGTATTGAGGGAGCACTTTCTGAGGTATTGAGGGAGCACTCTCTGAGGTACTGAGGGAGCACTTTCTGAGGTTTTGAGGAAGCACTTTCTGAGGTATTGATGGAGCACTATCTGAGGTATTGAGGAAGCACTTTCTGAGGTATTGAGGAAGCACTTTCTGAGGTATTGAGGGAGCCCTTTCTGAGGTATTGAGGAAGCACTTTCTGAGGTATTGAGGGAGCACTTTCTGAGGTATTGAAGGAGGACTATCTGAGGTACTGAGGGAGCATTTTCTGAGGTATTGAGGGAGCACTCTCTGAGGTACTGATGGAACACACTCTGAGGTATTGAGGGAGCACTTTCGAGGTATTGAGGGAGAACTACCTGAGGCATTGAGGGAACACTTTCTGAGGTACTGAGGAAGCACGATCTGAGGTATTGAGGGAACACCTTCGTAGGTACTGAGGAAGCACGATCTGAAGTACTGAGGGAGCACTTTCTGAGGTACTGAGTTAGAACTATCTTAGGTACTGAGGGACCACTTTCTGAAGTATTGAGGGAGCACTTTCTGAGGTATTGAGGGACCACTATCTGAGGTATTGAGGAAGCAGTTTTTAAGGTATTGAGGGAGCACTTTCTGAGGTATTGAAGGAGGACTATCTGAGGTACTGAGGGAGCACATTCTGAGGTATTGAAGAAGCACTTTCTGAGGTATTGAGGGAGCACTTTCTGTGGTATTGAGGAAGCAATTTCTGAGGTATTGAGAGAGCATTTTCTGAGGTATTGAGGGAGCACTATCTGAGGTACTGAGGGAGCACGTTTGAGGTATTGAGGAAGCATATTCTGAGGTACTGAGGGAGAACTATCTGAGGTATTGATGGAGCACTTTCTGAGGTACTGAGGGAGCACTATCTGAGGTACTGAGGGAGCACTTTCTGAGGTATTGAGGGAGCACTTTCTGAGGTATTGAGGAAGCACTTTATGAGGTATTGAGGGAGCACTTTCTAAGGTATTGAGGGAGCACTTTCTGAGGTATTGAGGAAGCACTTTCTGAGGCATTGAGGGAGCACTCTCTGAGGTACTGAGGAAGCACTATCTGAGATATTGAGGTAGCACCTTCTGAGGTACTGAGGAAGCACGATCTGACGTACTGAGGGAGCACTTTCTGAGGAACTGAGGGAGAACTATCTGAGGTACTGAGGGACCACTTTCTGAAGTATTGAGGGAGCACTTTCTGAGGTATTGAGGAACCACTATCTGAGGTATTGAGGAAGCACTTTTTGAGGAATTGAGGGAGCACTTTCTGAGGTATTGAAGGAGGACTATCTGAGGTACTGAGGGAGCACTTTCTGAGGTGTTGAGGAAGCACTTTCTGAGGTATTGTGGGAGCACTATCTGAGGTACTGAGGGAGCAAGTTCTGAGGTATCAAGGAAGCACTTTCTGAGATATTGAGGGAGCACTTTCTGAGGTATTGAGGGAGCACTATCTGAGGTACTGAGGGAGAAATATCTGAGGTATTGAAGGAGCACTTTCTGAGGTATTGAGGGAGCTCTATCTGAGGTACTGAGGGAGCACTTTCTGAGGTATTGAGGAAGCACTTTCTGAGGTATTGAGGGAACACAATCTGATGTATTGAGGAAGCACTTTATGAGGTATTGAGGGAGCACTTTCTGAGGTATTGAGGAAGCACTGTCTAAGGTACTGAGGGAGAATTATCTGAGATACTGAGGGAGAACTATCTGAGGTACTGAGGGAGAATTATCTGAGGTACTGAGGGAGAACTATCTGAGGTATTGAGGGAGCACTTTATGAGGTACTCAGGGAGCACTTTCTGAGGTATTGGGGGGGCACTTCCTGAGGTATTGAGGGAGCACTATCTGAGGTACTGAGGGAGCACTTTCTGAGGTTTTGAGGAAGCACTTTCTGAGGTATTGATGGAGCACTATCTGAGGTATTGAGGAAGCACTTTCTGAGGTATTGAGGGAGCACTTTCTGAGTTATTGAGGAAGCACTTTCTGTGGTATTGAGGGAGCACTTTCTGAGGTATTGAAGGAGGACGATCTGAGGTACTGAGGTAGCATTTTCTGAGGTATTGAGGGAGCACTTTCTGAGGTATTGAGGAAGCACTATCTAAGGAACTGAGGGAGAATTATCTGAGGTACTGAGGGAGAACTATCTGAGGTACTGAGGGAGAATTATCTGAGGTACTGAGGGAGAACTATCTGAGGTATTGATGGAGCAATTTCTGAGGTATTGAGGGAGCACTATCTGAGGTGTTGATGGAGCACTTTCTGAGGTATTGTGGAAGCACTTTCTGAGGTATTGAGGGAACACAGTCTGATGTATTGAGGAAGCACTTTATGAGGTACTGAGGGAGCACTTTCTGAGGTATTGAGTGAGCACTTCCTGAGGTATTGAGGGAGCACTATCTGAGGTACTGAGGGAGCACTTTCTGAGGTTTTGAGGAAGCACTTTCTGAGGTATTGATGGAGCACTATCTGAGGTATTGAGGAAGCACTTTCTGAGGTATTGAGGGAACACTTTCTGAGTTATTGAGGAAGCACTTTCTGTGGTATTGAGGGAGCACTTTCTGAGGTATTAAAGGAGGACGATCTGAGGTACTGAGGGAGCATTTTCTGAGGTATTGAGGGAGCACTCTCTGAGGTACTGAGGTAACACTATCTGAGATATTGAGGGAGCACCTTCTGAGGCACTGAGGAAGCACGATCTGACGTACTGAGGGAGCACTTTCTGAGGTACTGAGGGAGAACTATCTGAGGTACTGAGGGACCACTTTCTGAAGTATTGAGGGAGCACTTTCTGAGGTATTGAGGAACCACTATCTGAGGTATTGAGGAAGCACTTTTTGAGGAATTGAGGGAGCACTTTCTGAGGTATTGAGGGAGGACTATCTGAGGTACTGAGGGAGCACTTTCTGAGGTGTTGAGGAAGCAGTTTCTGAGTATTGAGGGAGCACTATCTGAGGTACTGAGGGAGCAAGTTCTGAGGTATCGAGGAATCACTTTCTGACATATTGAGGGAGCACTTTCTGAGGTATTGAGGGAGCACTATCTGAGGTACTGAGGGAGAAATATCTGAGGTATTGAAGGAGCACTTTCTGAGGTATTGACGGAGCACTATCTGAGGTACTGAGGGAGCACTTTCTGAGGTATTGAGGAAGCACTTTCTGAGGTATTGAGGGAACACAATCTGATGTATTGAGCAAGCACTTTATGAGGTATTGAGGGAGCACTTTCTGAGGTATTGAGGAAGCACTATCTAAGGTACTGAGGGAGAATTATCTGAGATACTGAGGGAGAACTATCTGAGGTACTGAGGGAGAATTATCTGAGGTACTGAGGGAGAACTATCTGAGGTATTGATGGAGCAATTTCTGAGGTATTGAGGGAGCACTATCTGAGGTATTGATGGAGCACTTTCTGAGGTATTGTGGAAGCACTTTCTGAGGTATTGAGGGAACACAATCTGATGTATTGAGGAAGCACTTTATGAGGTACTGAGGGAGCACTTTCTGAGGTATTGAGGGAGCACTTCCTGAGGTATTGAGGGAGCACTATCTGAGTTACTGAGGGAGCACTTTCTGAGGTTTTGAGGAAGCACTTTCTGAGGTATTGATGGAGCACTATCTGAGGTATTGAGGAAGCACTTTCTGAGGTATTGAGGGAGCACTTTCTGAGTTATTGAGGAAGCACTTTCTGTGGTATTGAGGGAGCACTTTCTGAGGTATTGTGGAAGCACTTTCTGAGGTATTGAGGGAACACAGTCTGATGTATTGAGAAAGCACTTTATGAGGTACTGAGGGAGCACTTTCTGAGGTATTGAGTGAGCACTTCCTGAGGTATTGAGGGAGCACTATCTGAGGTACTGAAGGAGCACTTTCTGAGGTTTTGAGGAAGCACTTTCTGAGGTATTGATGGAGCACTATCTGAGGTATTGAGGAAGCACTTTCTGAGGTATTGAGGGAGCACTTTCTGAGTTATTAAGGAAGCACTTTCTGTGGTATTGAAGGAGGACGATCTGAGGTACTGAGGGAGCATTTTCTGAGGTATTGAGGGAGCACTCTCTGAGGTACTGAGGAAACACTATCTGAGATATTGAGGGACCACTTTCTGAAGTATTGAGGTAGCACTTTATGAGGTATTGAGGGTTCACTATCTGAGGAATTGAGGGAGCACTTTCTGAGGTATTGAGGGAGGACTATCTGAGGTATTGAGGAAGCACTTTCTGAGGTATTGAGGGAGCACTTTCTGAGGTATTGAAGGAGGACGATCTGAGGTACTGAGGGAGCATTTTCTGAGGTATTGAGGGAGCACTCTCTGAGGTATTGAGGGAGCACTTTCTGAGGTATTGAGGAAGCACTATCTGAGATATTGTGGGAACACAATCTGATGTATTGAGGAAGCACTTTATGAGGTATTGAGGGAGCACTTTCTAAGGTATTGAGGGAGCACTTCCTGAGGTATTGAGGAAGCACTTCTGAGGCATTGAGGGAGCACTCTCTGAGGTACTGAGGAAGCACTATCTGAGATATTGAGGGAGCACCTTCTGAGGTACTGAGGAAGCACGATCTGACGTACTGAGGGAGCACTTTCTGAGGTACTGAGGGAGAACTATCTGAGGTACTGAGGGACCACTTTCTGAAGTATTGAGGGAGCACTTTCTGAGGTATTGAGGAAGCACTTTTTGAGGAATTGAGGGAGCACTTTCTGAGGTATTGAGGGAGGACTATCTGAGGTACTGAGGGAGCACTTTCTGAGGTGTTGAGGAAGCCCTTTCTGAGGTATTGTGGGAGCACTATCTGAGGTACTGAGGGAGCAAGTACTGAGGTATCGAGGAAGCACCTTCTGAGATATTAAGGGAGCACTTTCTGAGGTATTGAGGGAGCACTATCTGAGGTACTGAGGGAGAAATATCTGAGGTATTGAAGGAGCACTTTCTGAGGTATTGAGGGAGCTCTATCTGAGGTACTGAGGGAGCACTTTCTGAGATATTGAGGAAGCACTTTCTGAGGTATTGAGGGAACACAATCTGATGTATTGAGGAAGCACTTTATGAGGTATTGAGGGAGCACTTTCTGAGGTATTGAGGAAGCACTATCTAAGGTACTGAGGGAGAATTATCTGAGATACTGAGGGAGAACTATCTGATGTATTGAGGAAGCATTTTTTGAGGTATTGAGGGAGCACTTTCTGAGGTATTGAGGAAGCACTATCTAAGGGACTGAGGGTGCACTTTCTGAGGTGTTGACGAAGCAATTTCTGACGTATTGATGGAGCACTTTCTGAGGTATTGAGGGAGCACTATCTGAGTTATTGAGGAAGCACTTTCTGTGGTATTGAGGGAGCACTTTCTGAGGTATTGAAGGAGGACGATCTGAGGTACTGAGGGAGCATTTTCTGAGGTACTGAGGGACCACTTTCTGAAGTATTGAGGGAGCACTTTATGAGGTACTGAGGGAGAACTATCTGAGGTATTGATGGAGCAATTTCTGAGGTATTGAGGGAGCACTTTCTGAGGTATTGAGGGAGCACTTTCTGAGGTATTGTGGAAGCACTTTCTGAGGTATTGAGGGAACACAATCTGATGTATTGAGGAAGCACTTTATGAGGTACTGAGGGAGCACTTTCTGAGGTATTGAGGGAGCACTTCCTGAGGTATTGAGGGAGCACTATCTGAGGTACTAAGGGAGCACTTTCTGAGGTTTTGAGGAAGCACTTTCTGAGGTATTGATGGAGCACTATCTGAGGTATTGAGGAAGCACTTTCTGAGGTATTGAGGGAGCACTTTCTGAGTTATTGAGGAAGCACTTTCTGTGGTATTGAGGGAGCACTTTCTGAGGTATTGAAGGAGGACGATCTGAGGTACTGAGGGAGCATTTTCTGAGGTATTGAGGGAGCACTTTCTGAGGTATTGAGGAAGCACTATCTAAGGTACTGAGGGAGAATTATCTGAGGTACTGAGGGAGAACTATCTGAGGTACTGAGTGAGAATTATCTGAGGTACTGAGGGAGAACTATCTGAGGTATTGATGGAGCAATTACTGAGGTATTGCGGGAGCACTATCTGAGGTATTGATGGAGCACTTTCTGAGGTATTGTGGAAGCACTTTCTGAGGTATTGAGGGAACACAGTCTGATGTATTGAGAAAGCACTTTATGAGGTACTGAGGGAGCACTTTCTGAGGTATTGAGTGAGCACTTCCTGAGGTATTGAGGGAGCACTATCTGAGGTACTGAAGGAGCACTTTCTGAGGTTTTGAGGAAGCACTTTCTGAGGTCTTGATGGAGCACTATCTGAGGTATTGAGGAAGCACTTTCTGAGGTATTGAGGGAGCACTTTCTGTGTTATTGAGGAAGCACTTTCTGTGGTATTGAGGGAGCACTTTCTGAGGTATTGAAGGAGGACGATCTGAGGTACTGAGGGAGCATTTTCTGAGGTATTGAGGGAGCACTCTCTGAGGTACTGAGGAAACACTATCTGAGATATTGAGGGAGCACCTTCTGAGGCACTGAGGAAGCACGATCTGACGTACTGAGGGAGCACTTTCTGAGGTACTGAGGGAGAACTATCTGAGGTACTGAGGGACCACTTTCTGAAGTATTGAGGGAGCACTTTATGAGGTATTGAGGGTTCACTATCTGAGGAATTGAGGGAGCACTTTCTGAGGTATTGAGGGAGGACTATCTGAGGTATTGAGGAAGCACTTTCTGAGGTATTGAGGGAGCACTTTCTGAGGTATTGAAGGAGGACGATCTGAGGTACTGAGGGAGCATTTTCTGAGGTATTGAGGGAGCACTCTCTGAGGTATTGAGGGAGCACTTTCTGAGGTATTGAGGAAGCACTATCTGAGATATTGAGGGAACACAATCTGATGTATTGAGGAAGCACTTTATGAGGTATTGAGGGAGCACTTTCTAAGGTATTGAGGGAGCACTTCCTGAGGTATTGAGGAAGCACTTCTGAGGAATTGAGGGAGCACTCTCTGAGGTACTGAGGAAGCACTATCTGAGATATTGAGGGAGCACCTTCTGAGGTACTGAGGAAGCACGATCTGACGTACTGAGGGAGCACTTTCTGAGGTACTGAGGGAGAACTATCTGAGGTACTGAGGGACCACTTTCTGAAGTATTGAGGGAGCACTTTCTGAGGTATTGAGGAAGCACTTTTTGAGGAATTGAGGGAGCACTTTCTGAGGTATTGAGGGAGGACTATCTGAGGTACTGAGGGAGCACTTTCTGAGGTATTGATGAAGCCCTTTCTGAGGTATTGTGGGAGCACTATCTGAGGTACTGAGGGAGCAAGTACTGAGGTATCGAGGAAGCACCTTCTGAGATATTAAGGGAGCACTTTCTGAGGTATTGAGGGAGCACTATCTGAGGTACTGAGGGAGAAATATCTGAGGTATTGAAGGAGCACTTTCTGAGGTATTGAGGGAGCTCTATCTGAGGTACTGAGGGAGCACTTTCTGAGGTATTGAGGAAGCACTTTCTGAGGTATTGAGGGAACACAATCTGATGTATTGAGGAAGCACTTTATGAGGTATTGAGGGAGCACTTTCTGAGGTATTGAGGAAGCACTATCTAAGGTACTGAGGGAGAATTATCTGAGATACTGAGGGAGAACTATCTGAGGTACTGAGGGAGAATTATCTGAGATATTGAGGGAGCACTATCTGACCTACTGAGGGAGCACTTTCTGAGGTATTCAGGAAGCACTTTCTGAGGTATTGAGGGAACACAATCTGATGTATTGAGGAAGCATTTTTTGAGGTATTGAGGGAGCACTTTCTGAGGTATTGAGGAAGCACTATCTAAGGTACTGAGGGTGCACTTTCTGAGGTGTTGACGAAGCAATTTCTGACGTATTGATGGAGCACTTTCTGAGGTATTGAGGGAGCACTATCTGAGTTATTGAGGAAGCACTTTCTGTGGTATTGAGGGAGCACTTTCTGAGGTATTGAAGGAGGACGATCTGAGGTACTGAGGGAGCATTTTCTGAGGTATTGAGGGAGCACTCTCTGAGGTACTGAGGAAACACTATCTGAGATATTGAGGGAGCACCTTCTGAGGCACTGAGGAAGCACGGTCTGACGTACTGAGGGAGCACTTTCTGAGGTACTGAGGGAGAACTATCTGAGGTACTGAGGGACCACTTTCTGAGGAATTGAGGGAGCACTTTCTGAGGTATTGAGGGAGGACTATCTGAGGTATTGAGGAAGCACTTTCTGAGGTATTGAGGGAGCACTTTCTGAGGTCTTGAAGGAGGACGATCTGAGGTCCTGAGGGAGCATTTTCTGAGGTATTGAGGGAGCACTCTCTGAGGTATTGAGGGAGCACTTTCTGAGGTATTGAGGAAGCACTATCTGAGATATTGAGGGAACACAATCTGATGTATTGAGGAAGCACTTTATGAGGTATTGAGGGAGCACTTTCTAAGGTATTGAGGGAGCACTTCCTGAGGTATTGAGGAAGCACTTCTGAGGCATTGAGGGAGCACTCTCTGAGGTACTGAGGAAGCACTATCTGAGATATTGAGGGAGCACCTTCTGAGGTACTGAGGAAGCACGATCTGACGTACTGAGGGAGCACTTTCTGAGGTACTGAGGGAGAACTATCTGAGGTACTGAGGGACCACTTTCTGAAGTATTGAGGGAGCACTTTCTGAGGTATTGAGGAAGCACTTTTTGAGGAATTGAGGGAGCACTTTCTGAGGTATTGAGGGAGGACTATCTGAGGTACTGAGGGAGCACTTTCTGAGGTATTGATGAAGCCCTTTCTGAGGTATTGTGGGAGCACTATCTGAGGTACTGAGGGAGCAAGTACTGAGGTATCGAGGAAGCACCTTCTGAGATATTAAGGGAGCACTTTCTGAGGTATTGAGGGAGCACTATCTGAGGTACTGAGGGAGAAATATCTGAGGTATTGAAGGAGCACTTTCTGAGGTATTGAGGGAGCTCTATCTGAGGTACTGAGGGAGCACTTTCTGAGGTATTGAGGAAGCACTTTCTGAGGTATTGAGGGAACACAATCTGATGTATTGAGGAAGCACTTTATGAGGTATTGAGGGAGCACTTTCTGAGGTATTGAGGAAGCACTATCTAAGGTACTGAGGGAGAATTATCTGAGATACTGAGGGAGAACTATCTGAGGTACTGAGGGAGAATTATCTGAGATATTGAGGGAGCACTATCTGACCTACTGAGGGAGCACTTTCTGAGGTATTCAGGAAGCACTTTCTGAGGTATTGAGGGAACACAATCTGATGTATTGAGGAAGCATTTTTTGAGGTATTGAGGGAGCACTTTCTGAGGTATTGAGGAAGCACTATCTAAGGTACTGAGGGTGCACTTTCTGAGGTGTTGACGAAGCAATTTCTGACGTATTGATGGAGCACTTTCTGAGGTATTGAGGGAGCACTATCTGAGTTATTGAGGAAGCACTTTCTGTGGTATTGAGGGAGCACTTTCTGAGGTATTGAAGGAGGACGATCTGAGGTACTGAGGGAGCATTTTCTGAGGTATTGAGGGAGCACTCTCTGAGGTACTGAGGAAACACTATCTGAGATATTGAGGGAGCACCTTCTGAGGCACTGAGGAAGCACGGTCTGACGTACTGAGGGAGCACTTTCTGAGGTACTGAGGGAGAACTATCTGAGGTACTGAGGGACCACTTTCTGAGGAATTGAGGGAGCACTTTCTGAGGTATTGAGGGAGGACTATCTGAGGTATTGAGGAAGCACTTTCTGAGGTATTGAGGGAGCACTTTCTGAGGTCTTGAAGGAGGACGATCTGAGGTCCTGAGGGAGCATTTTCTGAGGTATTGAGGGAGCACTCTCTGAGGTATTGAGGGAGCACTTTCTGAGGTATTGAGGAAGCACTATCTGAGATATTGAGGGAACACAATCTGATGTATTGAGGAAGCACTTTATGAGGTATTGAGGGAGCACTTTCTAAGGTATTGAGGGAGCACTTCCTGAGGTATTGAGGAAGCACTTCTGAGGCATTGAGGGAGCACTCTCTGAGGTACTGAGGAAGCACTATCTGAGATATTGAGGGAGCACCTTCTGAGGTACTGAGGAAGCACGATCTGACGTACTGAGGGAGCACTTTCTGAGGTACTGAGGGAGAACTATCTGAGGTACTGAGGGACCACTTTCTGAAGTATTGAGGGAGCACTTTCTGAGGTATTGAGGAAGCACTTTTTGAGGAATTGAGGGAGCACTTTCTGAGGTATTGAGGGAGGACTATCTGAGGTACTGAGGGAGCACATTCTGAGGTATTGATGAAGCCCTTTCTGAGGTATTGTGGGAGCACTATCTGAGGTACTGAGGGAGCAAGTACTGAGGTATCGAGGAAGCACCTTCTGAGATATTAAGGGAGCACTTTCTGAGGTATTGAGGGAGCACTATCTGAGGTACTGAGGGAGAAATATCTGAGGTATTGAAGGAGCACTTTCTGAGGTATTGAGGGAGCTCTATCTGAGGTACTGAGGGAGCACTTTCTGAGGTATTGAGGAAGCACTTTCTGAGGTATTGAGGGAACACAATCTGATGTATTGAGGAAGCACTTTATGAGGTATTGAGGGAGCACTTTCTGAGGTATTGAGGAAGCACTATCTAAGGTACTGAGGGAGAATTATCTGAGATACTGAGGGAGAACTATCTGAGGTACTGAGGGAGAATTATCTGAGGTATTGAGGGAGCACTATCTGAGCTACTGAGGGAGCACTTTCTGAGGTATTGAGGAAGCACCTTCTGAGGTATTGAGGGAACACAATCTGATGTATTGAGGAAGCATTTTTTGAGGTATTGAGGGAGCACTTTCTGAGGTATTGAGGAAGCATTTTCTAAGGTACTGAGGGTGCACTTTCTGAGGTGTTGAGGGAGCACTTTCTGAGGTATTGTGGAAGCACTTTCTGAGGTATTGAGGGAACACAATCTGATGTATTGCGGAAGAACTTTATGAGGTACTGAGGGAGCACTTTCTGAGGTATTGAGGGAGCACTTCCTGAGGTATTGAGGGAGCACTATCTGAGGTACCGAGGGAGCACTTTCTGAGGTTTTGACGAAGCACATTCTGAGGTATTGATGGAGCACTATCTGAGGTATTGAGGAAGCACTTTCTGGGTATTGAGGGAGCACTTTCTGAGGTATTGAGGAAGCACTTTCTGTGGTATTGAGGGAGCATTTTCTGAGGTATTGAAGGAGGACGATCTGAGGTACTGAGTGAGCACTTTCTGAGGTATTGAGGGAGCACTATCTGAGATATTGAGGGAGCACCTTCTGAGGCACTGAGGAAGCACGATCTGACGTACTGAGGGAGCACTTTCAGAGGTATTGAGGGAGGACTATCTGAGGTACTGAGGGACCACTTTCTGAGGTATTGAGGAAGCACTTTCTGAGGTATTGAGGGTCCACTTTCTGAGGTATTGAGGAAGCACTTTCTGAGGTATTGAGGGAGCATTTTCTGAGGTATTGTGGGAGCACTTTCTGAGATATTGAGGGAGCACTTTCTGAGGTATTGAGGAAGCACTTTCTGAGATTTTGAGGGAGCATTTTCTGAGGTATTGAGGGAACACAATCTGATGTATTGAGGAAGCACTTTATGAGGTATTGAGGGAGCACTTTCTGAGGTATTGAGGGAGCACTACCTAAGGTACTGAGGGTGCACTTACTGAGGTGTTGAGGAAGCAATTTCTGAGGTATTGAGGGAACATAATCTGAAGTATTGAGGGAGCACTTTCTGAGGTATCGAGGAAGCACTTTCTGAGGTATTGTGGGAGCACTATCTGAGGTACTGAGGGAGCAAGTTCTGAGGTATCGAGGAAGCACTTTCTGAGGTATTGAGGGAGCACTTTTTGAGGTATTGAGGGAGCACTTTCTGAGGTATTGAGGAAGCACTTTCTGAGGTTTTGAGGGAGCATTTTCTGAGGTATTGTGGGAGCACTATCTGAGGTACTGAGGGAGCAAGTTCTGAGGTATCGAGGAAGCACTTTCTGAGGTATTGAGGGAGCACTTTCTGAGGTATTGAGGGAGAACTATCTGAGGTACTGAGGGAGAAATATCTGAGGTATTGTAGGAGCACTTTCTGAAGTATTGAGGGAGCACTATCTGAGGTACAGAGGGAGCACTTTCTGAGGTATTGAGGAAGCACTTTCTGAGGTATTGAGGGAACACCATCTGATGTATTGAGGAAGCACTTTATGAGGTATTGAGGGAGCACTTTCTGAGGTATTGAGGGAGCACTATCTAAGGTACTGAGGTGCACTTTCTGAGGTGTTGAGGAAGCAATTTCTGAGGTATTGAGGGAACATAATCTGATGTATTGAGGGAGCACTTTCTGAGGTATTGATGAAGCACTTTCTGAGGTACTGAGGGAGAACTATCTGAGGTACTGAGGGAGAACTATCTGAGGTACTGTGGGAGAACTATCTGAGGTATTGATGGAGCACTTTCTGTGGTATTGAGGGAGCACTATCTGAGGTACAGAGGGAGCACTTTCTGAGGTATTGTGGAAGCACTTTCTGAGGTATTGAGGGAACACAATCTGATGTATTGAGGAAGCACTTTATGAGGTACTGAGGGAGCACTTTCTGAGGTATTGAGGGAGCACTTTCTGAGGTATTGAGGGATCACTTTCTGAGGTATTGAGGGATCACTTTCTGAGGTATTGAGGAAGCACTTTCTGAGGTATTGAGGTAGCACTCTCTGTGGTACTGAGGGAGAATGATCTGAGGTATTGATGGAGCACTCTCTGAGGTACTGAGGGAGCACTATCTGAGGTACTGAGGGAGCACTTTTTGAGGTATTGAGGGAGCACTTTCTGAGGTATTGAGGGAGGATTATCTGAGGTACTGAGGGAGCACTTTCTGAGGTATTGAGGAAGCACATTCTGAGCTATTGAGGGAGCACGTTCTGAGGTATTGAGGAAGCGCTTTCTGAGGTCTTGAGGGAGCACTATCTGAGGTACTGAGGGAGCAAGTTCTGAGGTATTGAGGAAGCACTCTCTGTGGTACTGAGGGAGAACTATCTGAGGTATTGATGGAGCACTCTCTGAGGTATTGAGGGAGCACTATCTGAGGAACTGAGGGAGCACTGTCTGAGGTATTGAGGAAGCACTTTCTGAGGTACTGAGGGAACACAATCTGAGGAACTGTGGGAGCACTTTCTGAGGTATTGAGGAAGCACTTTCTGAGGTACTGAGGGAACACAATCTGATGTATTCTGGAAGCACTTTATGAGGTATTGAGGGAGCACTTTCTGTGGTAGATAGAAGAATACAGCGCAGTACAGGCCCTTTGGCCCTCGATGTTGCGCCGATCCAAGCCCACCTAACCTATACTAACCCACTATCCTCCATATACCTATCCAATGCCCGCTTAAATGCCCATAAAGAGGGAGAGTCCACCACTGCTACTGGCAGGGCATTCCATGAACTTATGACTCGCTGAGTGAAGAACCTACCCCTAACTTCAGTCCTATATCTACCCCCCCTTAATTTAAAGCTATGCCCCCTTGTAATACCCGACTCCATACGCGGGAAAAGGTTCACACTGTCAACCCTATCTAACCCCCTAATCATCTTGTACACCTCAATCAAGTCACCCCTAAACCTTCTTTTCTCTAATGAAAACAGCCCCAAGTGTCTCAGTCTTTCCTCATACGATCTTCCTTCCATACCAGGCAACATCCTCTGCACCCGTTCCAGTGCCTCCACATCCTTCCTATAGTATGGCGACCAAAACTGCACACAATATTCCAGATGCGGCCGCACCAGAGTCTTATACAACTGCATCATGACCTCAGGACTCCGGAACTCAATTCCTCTACCAATAAAAGCCAGTACGCCATATGCCTTCCTCACCGCACTATTTACCTGGGTGGCAACTTTCAGAGATCTGTGTTCATGGACACCAAGATCCCTCTGCTCATCCACACTACCAAGTATCCAACCATTAGCCCAGTACCCCATCTTTTTGTTATTCTTCACAAAGTGAATCACCTCACACTTAGCTACATTGAATTCCATTTGCCACCTTTCTGCCCAGCTCTGCAGCTTCTCTATATCCTGCTGTAACCTGCCACATCCTTCCTCACTGTCAACAACTCCTCCGACTTTCGTATCATCCGCAAACTTGCTCACCCAACCTTCTAACCCCTCTTCCAGGTCATTTATAAAAATGACAAACAGCAATGGTCCCAAAACAGATCCTTGCGGAACACCGCTAGTGACGGCACTCCATGAAGAAACTTTGCCATCAACTACTACCCTCTGTCTTCTTCCATCCAGCCAATTCCTAATCCAAACCTCCAACTCACCCTCAATGCCATATCTCCGTATTTTCTGCAGTAGCCTACCATGGGGAACCTTATCAAACGCCTTACTAAAATCCATATATACCACATCTACCGCTTTCCCCTCATCAACCTCCTTCGTCACCTTTTCAAAGAATTCAATAAGGTTTGTGAGGCACGACCTGCCCTTCACAAAACCATGCTGACTATCCTTGATCACATTATTCCTATCCAGATGTGCATAAATCCTATCCCTTACAATTCTCTCTAAGACTTTGCCCACAACAGAAGTGAGACTCACCGGCCTATAGTTACTAGGGTTATCCCTACTCCCCTTCTTGAACAAGGGAACCTCATTTGCTATCCTCCAGTCTTCTGGCACTACTCCTGTAGACAAAGAGGACATAAAAATCAAGGCCAATGGCTCTGCAATCTCCTCCCTTGCTTCCCAGAGAATCCTAGGATAAATGCCATCAGGCCCAGGGGACTTATCTATTTTCACCTTTTCCAGGATTTCCAACACCTCTTCTCTACATACCTCAAAGTCATCCATTCTACTTATTTGTGACTCAGTATTCACATCGACGACAATGCCCTGTTCCTGAGTAAATACTGAAGAAAAGTATTCATTCAGTGTCTCCCCAATCTCTTCCGCCTCCACACGCAACTTCCCACTACTATCCTTGACTGGACCTATTCCTACCCTCGTCATTCTTTTATTCCTAACATACCTATAGAAAGCCTTAGGGTTTTCCCTAATCCTACCGACTAAGGACCTTTCATGTCCCCTCCTTGCTGCTCTTAGCTCTCTCTTCAGGTCCTTCCTGGCTACCCTATAACTCTCAATCGCCCCAATTGAACCTTCATGTCTCATCTTGAGATAGGCCGCCCTCTTCCATTTAACAAGGGATTCCAATTCCTTATTAAACCACGGCTCCCTCGCACGACCCTTTCCTCCCTGCCTGACAGGTACATAATTATTAAGGACACTCAATAGTTGCTCCTTGAACAAGCTCCACATATCATTTACACTCTAGCCTTGGAGTCTACTTTTCCAAGCCACACATCCTAAGTCATGCCTCACCGCATCATAATTTCCCTGACCCCAGCTATAACTCTTGCCCTGTAGTACACACTTATCCCTCTCCATCACGAGAGTAAAACTCACCGAATTATGGTCACTATCCCCAAAGTGCTCACCTACCTCTAATTCTAACACCTGGCCTGGTTCGTTACCCAGAACCAAATCCAGTATGGCCTCACCTCTTGTTGGCCTGTCTACATATTGTGTCAGGAAACTCTCCTGCACACATTGAACAAACACTGACCCGTCTAACGAACTTGAGCTATAGCTTTCCCAATCAATATCAGGAAAGTTAAAGTCCCCCATAACAACCACCCTATTACTGTCACTCATCTCCTGAATCACCTTCCCTATCCTTTCTTCAATGATTCTAGGACTATTAGGAGGCCTGTAAAAGACTCCTAACAGGGTGACCTCACCTTTCCTATTCCTAACCTCAGCCCAAACTACCTCAGATGGCAAGTCCTCATCCATCGTCCTTTCCACCACTGTAATACTATCTTTGACAAGCAATGCCACACCTCCCCCTCTTTTACCCCCACCTCTGACCCTACTAAAACATTTAAATCCTGGAACCTGCAACAGCCAATCCTGTCCCTGTTCTAGCCATGTCTCCGTAATAGCCACAACATCGAAGTCCCAGGTACCAACCCACGCTGCAAGTTCACCTACCTTATTTCGTATACTTCTTGCATTGAAGTATACACACTTCAAGCCACTTTCCTGTCTACAGGCACCCTCCTTTGAAATTGATGCCATGTTCCTAACCTCCCTACACTCCAGGCCCTGCACCCTGAAGCTACAATCTGGGTTCCCATGCCCCTGCAGAGTTAGTGTAAACCCCCCCCAAGAGCACTAGCAAACCTCCCCCCAAGGATACTGGTGCCCCTCAGGTTCAGGTGTAGACCATCCTGTTTATAGAGGTCCCACCGTCCCCAGAAAGAACCCCAGTTATCCAAAAACCAGAATCCCTCCCTCCTGCACCATCCCTGTAGCCACGCATTTAACTGTTCTCTCTCCCTATTCCTCGAATCTCTATCACGTGGCACGGGTAACAAACCAGAGACAACAACTCTGTTCGTTCTAACTCTGAGCTTCCAACCTAGCTCCCTGAAAGCCTGTCTAACATCCTCGGCACTCCTCCTACCTATGTCGTTGGTGCCAATATGGACCACGACTTCGGGCTGCTCCCCCTCCCCCTCCAGGACCCGGAAAACACGATCAGAGACATCACGTACCCTTGCACCTGGGAGGCAACATACCAAACGTGAGTCTCTCTCGTTCCCACAAAACCGCCTATCTGTGCCCCGAACTATCGAGTTCCCAATTACTACTGCTCTGCTCTCCTTCACCCTTCCCTTCTGAGTAACGGGGACAGGCTCCGTGCCAGAGACCTGAGCGCTTTTAAAGGGGGAAAAAACCTACCCAGGTAAGCTTACACTAACTGCTTCCGGGTCTCGGCTGCCCCTCTGGTCGTCGTCACTTCCCCCTGGTGCTCCCGCTCTTTCTGTGAAGAGAGAGTGAAAGAGAAAAAAAAAAACACCGCTGCCCGCTACCGGTAAGTACTTTTAAAACCAAACGGTCTTACCTTCGCTGCTGCTCGCACTGGAAATGACCGACGGCTTCGAAGGGTGAGTATAAATACTCACCGCTTTCCTTCCCGGCTGCCCCTCTGGTCGTCGTCACTTCCCCCTTTGTTGGGGGAGCACTATCTGAGGTACTGAGGGTGCACTATCTGAGGTACTGAGGGTGCACTTTCTGAGGTATTGAGGGAGCACTTTCTGAGGTATTGAGGGAGCACTATCTGAGGTACTGATGGAGCACTTTCTGAGATATCGAGGAAGCACTTTCTGAGGTATTGAGGCAGCACTATCTGAGGTATTGTGTGAGCATTTTCTGAGTTATTGAGGGAGCATTTTCTGAGGTACTGAGGGAGCAAGTTCTGAGGTATTGAGGAAGCACACTCTGAGGTACTGAGGCAGAACTATCTGAGGGATTGATGGAGCACTTCCTGAGGTACTGAGGGAGCACTATTTGAGGTATTGATGGAGCACTTTCTGAGGTACTGAGGGAGCACTATCTGAGGTACTGAGGGAGCACTTTCTGAGGTATTGAGGAAGCACTTTCTGAGGTATTGAGGGAGCACTATCTGAGGTACTGAGCGTGCACTTTCTGAGGTGTTGAGGAAGCACTTTCTGAGCTATTGAGGGAGCACTTTCTGAGGTATTTAGGGAAAACTATTTGAGGTACTAAGGGAGAACTATCTGAGGTATTAAGGCAGCACTATCTGAGGCATTGAGGGAGCAATATCTGAGGTACTGAGGGAGCACTTGCTGAGGTATTGAGGGAGCACTTTCTGAGGTACTGAGCGACAACCATCTGAGGTACTGAGGGAGAACTATCTGAGGTGCTGAGGGAGCACTTTCTGAGGTATTGAGGAAGCACATTCTGACGTACAGAGGAAGCAGTATCTGAGGTTTTGAGGGAGTACTATCTGAGGTACTGAGGGAGCACTTTCTGAGGTATTGAGGGAGCACTTTCAGAGGTTTTGAAGGGGGAACTATCTGAGCTATTGAGGGAGAACTATCTGAGGTATTGAGGGAGAACTATCTGAGGTATTGAGGGAGCACTATCTGAGGTATTGAGCATGCACTTTCAGAGGTTTTGAGGGAGAACTATCTGATGTATTGTGGGCGAACAATCTAAGGTATTTAGGGAGCACTTTCTGAGGTATAGAGGGAGCACCTTCTGAGATACTGAGGAAGCACTATCTGAGGTATTGAGGGAGCACAACCTGAGGTAGTGAGGGAGAACTATCTTCGGTACTGAGTGACCACTTTTTGAAGTATTCATGGAGCACTATCTTAGGTACTGAGGGAGCACTATCTGAGGTACTGAGGGAGCACTTTCTGAGTTATTGAGGGAGCACTATCTGAGGTACTGAGGGAGAACTATCTGAGGTATTGTGGAAGCACTTTCTGAGGTATTGAGGGAGCACTATCTGAGGTATTGAGGACGCACTATCTGAGGTATTGAGGAAGCACCTTCTGAAGTATTGAGGGAACACAATCTGATGTATTGAGGAAGCACTTTATGAGGTATTGAGGGAGCACTTTCTGAGGTATTGAGGGAGCACTATCTGAGGTACTGAGGGTTCACTTTCTGAGGTGCTGAGGAAGCACTTTCTGAGGTATTGAGGGAGCACTTTCTGAGGTATTTAGGGAGAACTATTTGAGGTACTGAGGGAGAACTATGTCAGGTACTGAGGGAGCACTTTCTGAGGTATTAAGGCAGCACTATCTCAGGCATTGAGGGAGCAATATCTGAGGTACTGAGGGAGCACTTTCTGAGGTATTAAGGCAGCACTATCTCAGGCATTGAGGGAGCAATATCTGAGGTACTGAGGGAGCACTTTCTGAGGTATTGAGGAAGCACATTCTGACGTACTGAGGAAGCACTATCTGAGGTTTTGAGGGAGAACTATCTGAGCTATTGAAGGAGCACTATCAGAGATATTGAGGGAGAACTATCTGAGGTATTGAGGGAGCACTATCTGAGGTACTGTGGGAGCTATTTCTGAGGCACTGAGGGAGCACTATTGAGGTACTAAGGGAGCACTTTTTGAGGTACTGAGTGAGCACTTTCTGAGGTACTGAGGGAGAACTATATGAGGTACTGAGGGAGCACTATCTGAGGTATTGAGGGAGCACTATCTGAGGTATTGAGGGAGCACTATCTGAGGTATTGATGGAGAAATATATTAGGTATTGAGGGAGCAATTTCAGAGGTATTGAGGAAGCACTATCTGAGTTATTGAGGGAGAACTATCTGGGGTATTTAGGGAGCACTTTCAGAGGTGTTGATGGAGGACTTTCTGAAGTACTGAGGAAGCACTATCTGATGTACTGAGGGAGCACTTTCTGAGGTATTGAGGGAGCACTTTCAGAGGTATTGAGGGAGCACTTTTAGAGGTATTGAGGGTGAACTATCTGAGGTATTGTGGGAGCACTTTCTGAGGTATTGAGGGAGCACCTTCTGAGGTATTGAGGGAGCACTTTCTGAGGTACTGAGGAAGCACTATCTGAGGTACTGAGGGAGCACTATCTGAGGTACTGAGGGAGAACTATCTGATGTACTGAGGGACCATTTTTCAGAAGTATTGAGGGAACACCTTCTGAGGTACTGAGGGAGAACTATCTATGGTACTGAGGGAGCACTTTCTGAGTTACTGAGGGGGGACTATCTGAGGAACTGTGGGAGAACTGTCTGAGGTACTGAGTGAGCACTTTCTGAGGTATTGAGGGAGCACTACCTGAGGTATTGAGGAAGCACTTTCTGAGTATGGAGGGTGTACTTCCTGAGGTACTGAGGGAGAACTATCTGAGGTACTGAGGGAGCACTTTCTGAGGTATTGAGGGAGCATTATCTGAGGTACTGAGGGAGTATTTTCTGAGGTATTTAGGGAGCAGTTTCTGAGGTGCTGAGTGAGAACTATCCGAGGTACTGGAGGAGCACTTTCTGAGGTATTGAGGGAGCACTTTCTGACATACTGAGGAAGCACTAGCTGAGGTTCTGAGTGAGTAATATCTGAGGTACTAAGGGAGCACTTTCTGAGGTACTGAGGGAGAACTATCTGTGGTATTGAGGGAAAACTGTCTGAGGCATTGAGGGAGAAATATCTGAGGTATTGAGGGAGCACTTTCAGAGGTATTGAGGGAGAACTATCTGAGGTACTGAGGGAGCACTTTCTGAGGTACTGTGGGAGTATTATCTGAGGCATAGACAGAACTATCTGAGGTATTGAGGGTGCACTTTCAGTGGTATTGAGGGAGAACTATCTGAGGTATTGAGGCAGCACTTTCTGAGGTATTGAGGTAGCACTTTCTGAGGTACTGAGGGAGCACTTTCTGAAGTATTAAGGGAGCACTATCTGAGGCATTGAGGGAGCAATATCTGAGGTACTGAGGGAGCAATTTCTGAGGTATTTAGGGAGCAGTTTCTGAGGTGCTGAGGAAGCACTAGCTGAAGTTCTGAGTGAGTAATATCTGAGGTACTAAGGGAGCACTTTCTGAGGTATTGTGGGAGCACTTTCAGAGGTACTGAGGGAGAACTATCTGAGGTTTTGAGGGAGAACTATCTGAGGTATTGTGGGAGCACTATCTGAGGCATTGAGGGAGAAATATCTGAGGTATTGAGGGAGCACTTTCAGAGGTATTGAGGGAGAATTATCTGAGGTACTGAGGGAGCACGTTCTGAGGTACTGTGGGAGTTTTATCTGATGCATAGATAGAACTATCTGACGTATTGAGGGAGCACTTTCAGTGGTATTGAGGGAGCACTATCTGAGGTACTGAGGGAGCAAGTTCTGAGGTACTGAGGGAGCACTCTCTGAGGTACTGAGGGAGAACTATCTGAGGTATTGATGGAGCACTTTCTGAGGTATTGAGGGAGCACTATCTGAGGTACTGAGGGAACAAGTTCTGAGGTATTCAGGAAGCACTCTCTGAGATACTGAGGTAGAACTATCTGAGGTACTGAGGGAGAACTATCTGCGGTACTGAGGGAGCACTTTCTGAGGTACTGAGGAAGCACTAGCTGAGGTTCTGAGTGAGTACTATCTGAGGTACTGAGGGAGAACTATCTGAGGTACTGAGGGAGCAGTTTCTGAGGTATTGAGGGAGCACTTTCTGACGTACTGAGGAAGCACTAGCTGAGGTTCTGAGTGAGTATTATCTGAGGTACTGAGGGAGCACTTTCTGAGGTACTGAGGGAGCACTCTATGAGGTATTCAGGGAGCACTATCTGAGGCATTGAGGGAGCACTATCTGAGGTACTGTAGGGAGCACTTTCTGAGGTACTGATGGAGAACTATCTGAGGTACTGAGGGAGAACTTTCGGAGGTATTGAGGATGCACAATCTGAGGTTCTGAGCGAGTACTATCTGAGGTACTGAGGGAGAACTATCTGAGGTACTGAGGGAGCACTTTCTGAGGTATTGAGGGAGCACTTTCTGACATTTTGATGAATCACTTTCTGAGGTACTGAGGGAGCACTTTCTGAGTTGTTGAGGGAGAACGATCTGAGGTATTGATGGAGCACATTCTGAGGTATTGAGGGAGCACTTTCTGAGGTACTGAGGGAGAATTATCTGAGGTACTGAGGGAGAACAATTTGAGGTACTGAGGGAGCACTTTCAGTGGTATTGAGGGAGCACTTTCAGAGGTACTGAGGGAGAAGTATTTGAGGTATTGAGGGAGCACTATCTGAGGTACTGAGGGAGAAGTATTTGAGGTACTGAGGGAGCACTATCTGAGGTACTGAGGGAGCACTTTCTGAGGTATTGACGGAGCACTTTCTGATGTATTGAGGAAGCACTTTCTGAGGTATTGAGGGAGAACTATCTGAGGTATTGAGGACGCACTATCTGAGGAATTGAGGTAGCACTATCTGAGGCATTGTGGGAGAACTATCTGAGGTATTGAGCGTGCACTTTCTGAGGAATTGAGGGAGCATTATCTGAATTATTGAGGGAGCACTTTCTGAGGTACTGAGGGATCACTTTATGAGGTATTGAGGTAGCACTTACTGAGGTATTGAGGAAGCACTTTCTGAGGTATTGAGGGAGCACTATCTGAGGTACTGAGGGAGAACTTTCTGAGGTATTGAGGAAGCACTTTCTGTGGTACTGAGGGAGCACTTTCTGAGGTATTGAGGGAGCACTATCTGAGGTACTGAGGGAGCAAGTTCTGAGGTATTGAGGAAGCACACTCTGAGGTACTAAGGGAGAACTATCTGATGTATTGATGAAGCAATTTCTGATGTATTGAGGTACCACTATCTGAGGTACTGAGGAAGCACTTTTTGAGGTATTGAGGGAGCACTTTCTGAGGTATTGAGGGAGCACTATCTGAGGTATTGAGGGAGCACTTCCTGAGGTACTGAGGGAGAAGTATCTGAGGTACTGAAGGAGAACTATCTGAGTTATTGATGGAGCACTTTCTGAGGCATTGAGGAAGCACTTTATGAGGTATTGAGGGAGCACTATCTGAGGCAGTTTGAGAGCACTCTCTGAGGTACTGAGGGACCTATTTCTGAGGTACTGAGGGAGCACTATTGAGGTACTAAGGGAGCACTTTTTGTGGTACTGAGTGAGCAGTTTCTGAGGTACTGAGGGAGAACTATCTGAGGTACTGAGGGAGCACTTTCTGAGGTATTGAGGCAGAACTATCTGAGGTATTGATGGAGCACTATCTGAGGTATTGAGGGAGCACTACCTGAGGCATTGATGGAGAAATATATTAGGTATTGAGGGAGCAATTTCAGAGGTATTGAGGAAGCACTATCTGAGTTATTGAGGGAGAACTATCTGGGGTATTTAGGGAGCACTTTCAGAGGTATTGAGGGAGCACTATCTGAGGTATTGATAGAGCACTATCTGAGGTATTGATGGAGCACTTTCGGAGGTATTGATGGAGGACTTTCTGAAGTACTGAGGAAGCACTATCTGATGTACTGAGGGAGCACTTTCTGAGGTATTGAGGGAGCACTTTCAGAGGTATTGCGGAAGCAATATCTGAGGTACTGAGGGAGCACTTTCTGAGGTATTGAGGGAGCACTTTCTGAGGTATTGAGGGAGAACTATCTGAGGTATTGTGGGAGCACTTTCTGAGGTATTGAGGGAGCACTTTCTGAGGTATTGAGAGAGCACTTTCTGAGGTACTGACGAAGCACTATCTGAAGTACTGAGGGAGCACTATCTGAGGTACTGAGGGAGAACTATCTATGGTACTGAGGGAGCACTTTCTGAGGTACTGAGGGGGAACTATCTGAGGAACTGTGGGAGAACTGTCTGAGGTACTGAGTGAGCACTTTCTGAGGTAGTGAGGGAGCACTACCTGAGGTACTGAGGGAGAAATATCTGAGGTATTGAGGGATCACTTTCTGAGGTATTGAGGAAGCACCTTCTGAGGTACTGAGGGAGAAATATCTGAGGTACTGAGGGAGCACTTTCAAAGGTATTGAGGGAGCACTATCTGAGGCACTGATGGAGCACATTCTGAGGTATTGAGGAAGCACTTTCTGAGGTATTGAGGGAACACTATCTGAGGTATTGAGGAAGCACTTTCTGAGTATTAAGGGAGCACTTTCTGATGTATTGATGAAGCACTTTCTGAGGTATTGAGGGAGAACGATCTGAGGTATTGATGGAGCACATTCTGAGGTATTGAGGGAGCACTTTCTGAGGTACTGACGGAGAATTACCTGAGGTACTGAGGGAGAACAATCTGAGGTACTGAGGGAGCACTTTCAGAGGTACTGAGGGAGAAGTATTTGAGGTACTGAGGGAGCACTATCTGAGGTACTGAGGGAGAAGTATTTGAGGTACTGAGGGAGCACTATCTGAGGTACTGAGGGAGCACTTTCTGGGGTATTGACGGAGCACTTTCTGATGTACTGATGAAGCACTATCAGAGGTACTGAGGGAGTACAACCTGAGGTACTGTGGGAGAACTATCTGAGGTATTGAGAAAGCACTTTCAGAGGTATTGAGGGAGAACTATCTGAGGTATTGCGGACGCACTATCTGAGGAATTGAGGGAGCACTATCTAAGGCATTGTGGGAGAACTATCTGAGGTATTGAGCGTGCACTTTCTGAGGTATTGAGGGAGCATTATCTGAGGTACTGAGGGAGCACTTTCTGAGGTATTGAGGGAGCACTTTCTGACGTATTGATGAAGCCCTTTCTGAGGTACTGAGGGAGCACTTTCTGAGGTATTGAGGGAGAACGATCTGAGGTATTGATGGAGCACTTTCTGAGGTACTGAGGGAGAATTATCTGAGGTTGTGAGGGAGAACAATCTGAGGTACTGAGGGAGCACTTTCAGAGGTATTGAGGGAGCACTTTCAGAGGTACTGAGGGAGAAGTATTTGAGGTACTGAGGGAGCACTATCTGAGGTACTGAGGGAGAAGTATTTGAGGTACTGAGGGAGCACTATCTGTGGTACTAAGGGAGCACTTTCTGAGGTATTGACGGAGCACTTTCTGATGTACAGAGGAAGCACTATCTGAGGTACTGAGGGAGTACTATCTGAGGTACTGTGGGAGCACTTTCTGAGGTATTGAGAAAGCACTTTCAGAGGTATTGTGGGAGAACTATCTGAGGTATTGAGCGTGCACTTTCTGAGGTATTGAGGGAGCATTATCTGAGTTATTGAGGGAGCACTTTCCGAGGTACTGATGGATCACTTTATGAGGTATTGAGGTAGCACTTACTGAGGTATTGAGGAAGCACTTTCTGAGGTATTGAGGAAGCACTTTCTGAGGGATTGATGGAGCAATTTCTGAGGTATTGAGGGAGCACTATCTGAGGTACTGAGAGAGAACCTTCTGAGGTATTGAGGAAGCACTTTCTGTGGTACTGAGTGAGCACTTTCTGAGGTATTGAGGGAGCACTATCTGAGGTACTGAGGGAGCAAGTTCTGAAGTATTGAGGAAGCACACTCTGAGTTACTAAGGGAGAACTATCTGAGGTATTGATGGAGCAATTTCTGATGTATTGAGGTACCACTATCTGAGGTACTGAGGAAGCACTTTCTGAGGTATTGATGGAGCAATTTCTGAGGTATTGAGGGAGCACTATCTGAGGTACTGAGGGTGCACTTTCTGAGGTATTGAGGAAGCACTTTCTGAGGTTTTGAGGGAGCACTTTCTGAGGTACTGAGGGAGAAGTATCTGAGGTACTGAGGGAGAACTATCTGAGTTATTGATGGAGCACTTTCTGAGGTATTGAGAAAGCACTTACTGTGGTACTGAGGGAAACCTATCTGAGGTATTGAGGTAGCACTATCTGCGGTATTGAGGAAGCACATGTCTGAGGTACTGATGGAGAACTATCTGAGGTACTGAGGGAGAACTATCTGAGGTACTGAGGGAGCACTTTCTGAGGTATTGCGGGAGCACTTTCAGAGGTATTGAGGCAGAACTATCTGAGGTATTGATGGAGCACTATCTGAGGTACTGAGGGAGCACTTTCTGAGGTATTGAGGCAGAACTATCTGAGGTATTGATGGAGCACTATCTGAGGTATTGAGGGAGCACTACCTGAGGCATTGATGGAGAAATATATTAGGTATTGAGGGAGCAATTTCAGAGGTATTGAGGAAGCACTATCTGAGTTATTGAGGGAGAACTATCTGGGGTATTTAGGGAGCACTTTCAGAGGTATTGATAGAGCACTATCTGAGGTATTGATGGAGCACTTTCGGAGGTATTGATGGAGGACTTTCTGAAGTACTGAGGAAGCACTATCTGAAGTACTGAGGGAGCACTTTCTGAGGTATTGAGGGAGCACTTTCAGAGGTATTGCGGAAGCAATATCTGAGGTACTGAGGGAGCACTTTCTGAGGTATTGAGGGAGCACATTCTGAGGTATTGAGGGAGAACTATCTGAGGTATTGTGGGAGCACTTTCTGAGGTATTGAGGGAGCACTTTCTGAGGTATTGAGGGAGCACTTTCTGAGGTACTGAGGAAGCACTATCTGAGGTACTGAGGGAGCACTATCTGAGGTACTGAGGGAGCACTTTCTGAGGTATTGAGGGAGCACTACCTGAGGTACTGAGGGAGAAATATCTGAGGTATTGAGGGATCACTTTCTGAGGTATTGAGGAAGCACCTTCTGAGGTACTGAGGGAGAAATATCTGAGGTACTGAGGGAGCACTTTCAAAGGTATTGAGGGAGCACTATCTGAGGCACTGATGGAGCACATTCTGAGGTATTGAGGAAGCACTTTCTGAGGTATTGAGGGAACACTATCTGAGGTATTGAGGAAGCACTTTCTGAGTATTAAGGGAGCACTTTCTGACGTATTGATGAAGCACTTTCTGAGGTACTGTGGGAGCACTTTCTGAGATATTGAGGGAGAACGATCTGAGGTATTGATGGAGCACATTCTGAGGTATTGAGGGAGCACTTTCTGAGGTACTGACGGAGAATTATCTGAGGTACTGAGGGAGAACAATCTGAGGTACTGAGGGAGCACTTTCAGAGGTACCGAGGGAGAAGTATTTGAGGTACTGAGGGAGCACTATCTGAGGTACTGAGGGAGAAGTATTTGAGGTACTGAGGGAGCACTATCTGAGGTACTGAGAAAGCACTTTCAGAGGTATTGAGGGAGAACTATCTGAGGTATTGAGGACGCACTATCTGAGGAATTGAGGGAGCACTATCTGAGGCATTGTGGGAGAACTATCTGAGGTATTGAGCGTGCACGTTCTGAGGTATTTAGGGAGCATTATCTGAGGTACTGAGGGAGCACTTTCTGAGGTATTGAGGGATCACTTTCTGACGTATTGATGAAGCCCTTTCTGAGGTACTGAGGGAGCACTCTCTGAGGTATTGAGGGAGAACGATCTGAGGTATTGATGGAGCACATTCTGAGGTATTGAGGGAGCACTTTCTGAGGTACTGAGGGAGAATTATCTGAGGTACTGCGGGTGAACAATCTGAGGTACTGAGGGAGCACTTTCAGAGGTATTGAGGGAGCACTTTCAGAGGTACTGATGGAGAAGTATTTGAGGTACTGAGGGAGCACTATCTGAGGTACTGAGGGAGAAGTATTTGAGGTACTGAGGGAGCACTATCCGAGGTACCATGGGAGCACTTTCTGAGGTATTGACGGAGCACTTTCTGATGTACTGAGGAAGCACTATCTGAGGTACTGAGGGAGTACTATCTGAGGTATTGAGAAAGCACTTTCAGAGGCATTGAGGGAGAACTATCTGAGGTATTGAGGACGCACTATCTGAGGAATTGAGGGAGCACTATCTGAGGCATTGTGGGAGAACTATCTGAGGTATTGAGCGTGCACTTTCTGAGGTATTGAGGGAGCATTATCTGAGTTATTGAGGGAGCACTTTCTGAGGTACTGAGGGATCACTTTATGAGGTATTGAGGTAGCACTTTCTGAGGTATTGAGGAAGCACTTTCTGAGGCATTGAGGAAGCACTTTCTGAGGTATTGATGGAGCAATTTCTGAGGTATTGAGGGAGCACTATCTGAGGTACTGAGGGAGAACTTTCTGAGGTATTGAGGAAGCACTTTCTGTGGTACTGAGTGAGCACTTTCTGAGGTATTGAGGGAGCACTATCTGAGGTACTGAGGGAGCAAGTTCTGAAGTATTGAGGAAGCACACTCTGAGGTACTAAGGGAGAACTATCTGAGGTATTGATGGAGCAATTTCTGATGTATTGAGGTACCACTATCTGAGGTACTGAGGAAGCACTTTCTGAGGTATTGATGGAGCAATTTCTGAGGTATTGAGGGAGCACTATCTGAGGTACTGAGGGTGCACTTTCTGAGGCATTGAGGAAGCACTTTCTGAGGTTTTGAGGGAGCACTTTCTGAGGTACTGAGGGAGAAGTATCTGAGGTACTGAGGGAGAACTATCTGAGTTATTGATGGAGCACTTTCTGAGGTATTGAGAAAGCACTTACTGTGGTACTGAGGGAAACCTATCTGAGGTATTGAGGTAGCACTATCTGCGGTATTGAGGGAGCACATATCTGAGGTACTGATGGAGAACTATCTGAGGTACTGAGGGAGAACTATCTGAGGAACTGTGGGACCAGTTTCTGAAGTATTGATGGAGCACTTTCTGAGGTATTGAGGAAGCACTTTCTGAGGTACTGAGGGAGAACTACCTGAGTTACTGAGGGAGCACTTTCTGAGGTATTGAGGGAAGACTTTCTGAGGTACTGAGGGAACAAGTTCTGAGGTATTGAGGAAGCACTCTCTGAGGTACTGAGGGAGAACTATCTGAGGTACTGAGGGAGCACTTTCTGAGGTATTAAGGGAGCACTATCTGAGGCATTGAGGGAGCATTATCTGAGGTACTGAGGGAGTATTTTCTGAGGAATTAAGGGAGCAGTTTCTGAGGTGCTGAGTGAGAACTATCTGAGGTACTGAGGGAGAACTATCCGAGGTACTGAAGGAGCACTTTCTGAGGTATTGAGGGAGCACTTTCTGACGTACTGAGGAAGCACTAGCTGAGGTTCTGAGTGAGTAATATCTGAGGTACTAAGGGAGCACTTTCCGAGGTATGAAGGGAGCACTTTCTGAGGTACTGAGGGAGAACTATCTGAGGTATTGAGGGAGAACTATCTGAGGCATTGAGGGAGAAATATCTGAGGTATTGAGGGAGCACTTTCTGAGGTATTGAGGGAGAACTATCTGAGGTACTGAGGGAGCACTTTCTGAGGTACTGTGGGAGTAATATCTGAGGCATAGATAGAACTATCTGATGTATTGAGGGAGCACTTTCAGTGGTATTGAGGGAGAACTATCTGAGGTATTGAGGGAGCACATTCTGAGGTATTGAGGAAGCACTTTCTGAGGTACTGAGGGAGAACTATCTGAGGTACTGAGGGAGCAAGTTCTGAGGCATTGAGGGAGCACTCTCAGAGGTACTGAGGGAGAACTATCTGAGGTATTGATGGAGCACTTTCTGAGGTATTGAGGGTGCACTATCTGAGGTACCGAAGGAGCACTTTCTGAGGATTTAGGGAGCACTTTCTGAGGTATTGAGGGAGCACTATCTGAGGTACTGAGGAAGCACTTTCTGAGGTATTGAGGAAGCACTTTCTGAGGTATTGAGGAAGCACTTTCTGAGGTGTTGAGGGAGCACTTTCTGAGGTACTGAGGGAGCACTTTCTGAGGTATTGAGGAAGCACGTTCTGAGGTATTGAGGGAGCACTTTCTGAGGTATTGAGGGAGCACTATCTGAAGTACTGAGGGAGCACTTTCTGAGGTATTGAGGAAGCACTCTCTGAGGTATTGAGGGAGAACTATCTGTGGTATTGATGGAGCACTTTCTGAGGTATTGAGGGTGCACTATCTGAGGTACCGAAGGAGCACTTTCTGAGGATTTAGGGAGCACTTTATGAGGTATTGAGGGAGCACTATCTGAGGTACTGAGGAAGCACTAGCTGAGGTATTGAGGAAGCACTTTCTGAGGTACTGAGGGAGAACTATCTGAGGTACTGAGGGAGCAAGTTCTGAGGTATTGAGGGAGCACTCTCAGAGGTACTGAGGGAGAACTATCTGAGGTATTGATGGAGCACTTTCTGAGGTATTGAGGGTGCACTATCTGAGGTACCGAAGGAGCACTTTCTGAGGATTTAGGGAGCACTTTCTGAGGTATTGAGGGAGCACTATCTGAGGTACTGAGGAAGCACTTTCTGAGGTATTGAGGAAGCACTTTCTGAGGTATTGAGGAAGCACTTTCTGAGGTGTTGAGGGAGCACTTTCTGAGGTACTGTGGGAGTAATATCTGAGGCATAGATAGAACTATCTGATGTATTGAGGGAGCACTTTCAGTGGTATTGAGGGAGAACTATCTGAGGTATTGAGGGAGCACATTCTGAGGTATTGAGGAAGCACTTTCTGAGGTACTGAGGGAGAACTATCTGAGGTACTGAGGGAGCAAGTTCTGAGGCATTGAGGGAGCACTCTCAGAGGTACTGAGGGAGAACTATCTGAGGTATTGATGGAGCACTTTCTGAGGTATTGAGGGTGCACTATCTGAGGTACCGAAGGAGCACTTTCTGAGGATTTAGGGAGCACTTTCTGAGGTATTGAGGGAGCACTATCTGAGGTACTGAGGAAGCACTTTCTGAGGTATTGAGGAAGCACTTTCTGAGGTATTGAGGAAGCACTTTCTGAGGTGTTGAGGGAGCACTTTCTGAGGTACTGAGGGAACACTTTCTGAGGTATTGAGGAAGCACGTTCTGAGGTATTGAGGGAGCACTTTCTGAGGTATTGAGGGAGCACTATCTGAAGTACTGAGGGAGCACTTTCTGAGGTATTGAGGAAGCACTCTCTGAGGTATTGAGGGAGAACTATCTGTGGTATTGATGGAGCACTTTCTGAGGTATTGAGGGTGCACTATCTGAGGTACCGAAGGAGCACTTTCTGAGGATTTAGGGAGCACTTTATGAGGTATTGAGGGAGCACTATCTGAGGTACTGAGGAAGCACTAGCTGAGGTATTGAGGAAGCACTTTCTGAGGTACTGAGGGAGAACTATCTGAGGTACTGAGGGAGCAAGTTCTGAGGTATTGAGGGAGCACTCTCAGAGGTACTGAGGGAGAACTATCTGAGGTATTGATGGAGCACTTTCTGAGGTATTGAGGGTGCACTATCTGAGGTACCGAAGGAGCACTTTCTGAGGATTTAGGGAGCACTTTCTGAGGTATTGAGGGAGCACTATCTGAGGTACTGAGGAAGCACTTTCTGAGGTATTGAGGAAGCACTTTCTGAGGTATTGAGGAAGCACTTTCTGAGGTATTGAGGAAGCACGTTCTGAGGTATTGAGGGAGCACTTTCTGAGGTATTGAGGGAGCACTATCTGAAGTACTGAGGGAGCACTTTCTGAGGTATTGAGGGAGCACTCTCAGAGGTACTGAGGGAGAACTATCTGAGGTATTGATGGAGCACTTTCTGAGGTATTGAGGGTGCACTATCTGAGGTACCGAAGGAGCACTTTCTGAGGATTTAGGGAGCACTTTCTGAGGTATTGAGGGAGCACTATCTGAGGTACTGAGGAAGCACTTTCTGAGGTATTGAGGAAGCACTTTCTGAGGTATTGAGGAAGCACTTTCTGAGGTGTTGAGGGAGCACTTTCTGAGGTACTGAGGGAGCACTTTCTGAGGTATTGAGGGAGCACTATCTGAAGTACTGAGGGAGCAAGTTCTGAGGTATTGAGGGAGCACTCTCAGAGGTACTGAGGGAGAACTATCTGAGGTATTGATGGAGCACTTTCTGAGGTATTGAGGGTGCACTATCTGAGGTACCGAAGGAGCACTTTCTGAGGATTTAGGGAGCACTTTCTGAGGTATTGAGGGAGCACTATCTGAGGTACTGAGGAAGCACTTTCTGAGGTATTGAGGAAGCACGTTCTGAGGTATTGAGGGAGCACTTTCTGAGGTATTGAGGGAGCACTATCTGAAGTACTGAGGGAGCACTTTCTGAGGTATTGAGGAAGCACTCTCTGAGGTATTGAGGGAGAACTATCTGTGGTATTGATGGAGCACTTTCTGATGTATTGAGGGTGCACTATCTGAGGTACCGAAGGAGCACTTTCTGAGGTATTGAGGGTGCACTATCTGAAGTACTGAGGGAATAAGTTCTGAGGTATTCAGGAAGCACTCTCTGAGGTTCTGAGGGAGAACTATCTGAGATACTGAGGGAGAACTATCTGAGGTACTGAGGGAGCACCTTCTGAGGTACTGAGTGAGAACTATCTGAGGTACTGAGGGAGAACTATCTGAGGTACTGAGGGAGCAGTTTATGAGGTATTGAGGGAGCACTTTCTGACGTACTGAGGAAGCACTAGCTGAGGTTCTGAGTGAGTACTATCTGAGGTACTGAGGGAGCACTTTCTGAGGTATTGAGGGAGCACTTTCTGAGTTCCTGCGTGAGCACTATTTGAGGTATTGAGCGAGAACGATCTGATGTATTGAGGGAGCACTTTCTGAGGTATTGAGGGGACACTTTCTGAGGTGTTGAGGGAGCACTTTCTGAGGTATTGAGGGGACTCTTTCCGAGGTACTGATGGAGAACTATCTGAGTTTTTGATGGAGCACTTTCTGAGGTATTGAGGGAGCACTTTCTGAGGTATTGAGGGGACACTTTCCGAGGTACTGATGGAGAACTATCTGAGGTATTGATGGAGCACTTTCTGAGGTATTGAGGGAGCACTTTCTGAGGTACTGATGGAACACTCGCTGAGGTATTGAGGGAGCACTGTCGAGGTATTGAGGGAGAACTACCTGAGGTATTGAGGGAGCACTTTCTGAGGTACTGACGAGGTACAATCTGAGGTATTGAGGGAGCACTATCTGAGGTACTGTGGAAGCACTATCTGAGGTACTGAGGAAGCACTATCTGAGGTACTGTGGGATCACTATCTGAGGTATTGAGGGAGAGCTATCTGAGGTAATGAGGGAGCACTATCTGAGGTATTGAGGGAGCACTATCTGAGGTATTGAGGATGTGCTTTCTGAGGTACTGAGGGAGAACTATCTGAGGTATTGAGGGAGCAAGTTCTGAAGTATTGAGGGAGCACTATCTGAGGTACTGAGGGAGAACTATCTGAGGTATTGATGGTCCACTGTCTGAGGTATTGATGGAGCGCTATCTGAGGTACTGAGGAGCACTTTCTGAGGTACAGAGGAAGCACTTTCTGAGTTATTGAGGAAGCACTTTCTGAGGTATTGAGTGAGCACTTTCTGAGGTACTGAGTGAGAACTATCTGAGGTACTGAGGGAGAACTATCTGAGGTACTGAGGGAGCACTTTCTGAGGTACAGAGGAAGCACTTTCTGAGGTATTGAGTGAGCACTTTCTGAGGTACTGAGTGAGAACTATCTGAGGTACTGAGGGAGAACTATCTGAGGTACTGAGGGAGCACTTTCTGAGGTACAGAGGAAGCACTTTCTGAGGTATTGAGGGAGCAATATCTGAGGTACTGAGGGAGCACTTTCTGAGGTATTTAGGGAGCACTTTCTGAGGTACTGAGTGAGAACTATCTGAGGTACTGAGGGAGAACTATCTGAGGTACTGAGATAGAACTATTAGAGGTACTGAGGAAGCAGTTTCTGAGATATTGAGGGTGCACGTTCTGACGTACTGTGGAAGCACTAGCTGAGGTTCTGAGTGAGTACTATCTGAGGTACTGAGGGAGCACTATCTGAGGTATTGAGGGAGAACTATCTGATGTATTGTGGGAGCATTATCTGAGGCATTGAGGGAGAACTATCTGAGGTATTGAGGGAGCACTTTCAGATGTATTGAGGGAGAACGATCTGAGGTATTGAGGGAGCACTATCTGAGGTATTGAGGGAGAACTATCTGAGGTATTGAGGAGCACTATCTGAGGTATTGAGGGAGAACTATCTGAAGTATTGAGTGAGCACGTTGAGAGGTTTTGAGGGAGACCTATCTGAGGTATTGAAGGAGAACTATCTTAGGTATTGAGGGAGCACTCTCTGAGGTATTGATCGAGCACTCTCTGAGGTATTGAGGTAGCACTTTCTGAGGTACTGAGGGGACCCTTTCTGAGGTATTGAGGGAGCAATTTCTGAGGTACTGATGGAACACTGTCTGAGGTATTGAGGGAGCACTTTCGAGGTATAGAGGGAGAACTACCTGAGGTACTGAGGGAGCACTTTCTGAGGTACTGAGGAAGCAGAATCTGAGGTATTGAGGGAGCACCTTCTGAGGTACTGAGGAAGCACTATCTGAGGTACTGAGGGAGCACTTTCTGAGGTACTGAAGGTGAACTATCTGAGGTACTGAGGGAGCACTTTCTGAAGTATTGAGGGAGCACTTTCTGAGGTATTGATGAAGCAATTTCTGAGGTATTGAGGAAGCACTCTCTGAGGTACTGAGGGAGAAGTATTTGTGGTACGGAGGGAGCACACTCTGAGGTCCTGAGGGAGAACTAACTGAAGTACTGAGGGAGCACTTTCTGAGGTATTGACGGAGCACTTTCTGACGTACTGAGGAAGCACTATCTGAGGTACTGAGGGAGTACTATCTGAGGCACTGTGGGAGCACTATCTGAGGTATTGAGAAAGCACTTTCAGAGGTATTGAGGGAGAGCTATCTGAGGTAATGAGGGAGCACTATCTGAGGTATTGAGGGAGCACTATCTGAGGCATTGTGGGAGAACTATCTGAGATATTGAGCGAGCACTTTCTGAGGTATTGAGGGAGCATTATCTGAGTTATTGAGGGAGCACTTTCTGAGTTACTGAGGGATCACTTTCTGAGGTATTGAGGTAGCACTTTCTGAGGTATTGAGGAAGCACTTTCTGAGGTATTGATGGAGCAATTTCTGAGGTATTGAGGGAGCACTACCTGAGGCATTGAGGGAGCACTATCTGAGGTACTGAGAGAGAATTATCTGAGGTACTGAGTGAGCACTTTTTGAGGTATTGAGGGAGCACTACCTGAGGCATTGAGGGAGCACTATCTGATGTATTGAGGGTGCACTATCTGAGGTACCGAAGGAGCACTTTCTGAGGTATTGAGGGTGCACTATCTGAAGTACTGAGGGAATAAGTTCTGAGGTATTCAGGAAGCACTCTCTGAGGTTCTGAGGGAGAACTATCTGAGATACTGAGGGAGAACTATCTGAGGTACTGAGGGAGCACCTTCTGAGGTACTGAGTGAGAACTATCTGAGGTACTGAGGGAGAACTATCTGAGGTACTGAGGGAGCAGTTTATGAGGTATTGAGGGAGCACTTTCTGACGTACTGAGGAAGCACTAGCTGAGGTTCTGAGTGAGTACTATCTGAGGTACTGAGGGAGCACTTTCTGAGGTATTGAGGGAGCACTTTCTGAGTTCCTGCGTGAGCACTATTTGAGGTATTGAGCGAGAACGATCTGATGTATTGAGGGAGCACTTTCTGAGGTATTGAGGGGACACTTTCTGAGGTGTTGAGGGAGCACTTTCTGAGGTATTGAGGGGACTCTTTCCGAGGTACTGATGGAGAACTATCTGAGTTTTTGATGGAGCACTTTCTGAGGTATTGAGGGGACACTTTCCGAGGTACTGATGGAGAACTATCTGAGGTATTGATGGAGCACTTTCTGAGGTATTGAGGGAGCACTTTCTGAGGTACTGATGGAACACTCGCTGAGGTATTGAGGGAGCACTGTCGAGGTATTGAGGGAGAACTACCTGAGGTATTGAGGGAGCACTTTCTGAGGTACTGACGAGGTACAATCTGAGGTATTGAGGGAGCACTATCTGAGGTACTGTGGAAGCACTATCTGAGGTACTGAGGAAGCACTATCTGAGGTACTGTGGGATCACTATCTGAGTTATTGAGGGAGAGCTATCTGAGGTAATGAGGGAGCACTATCTGAGGTATTGAGGGAGCACTATCTGAGGTATTGAGGATGTGCTTTCTGAGGTACTGAGGGAGAACTATCTGAGGTATTGAGGGAGCAAGTTCTGAAGTATTGAGGGAGCACTATCTGAGGTACTGAGGGAGAACTATCTGAGGTATTGATGGTCCACTGTCTGAGGTATTGATGGAGCGCTATCTGAGGTACTGAGGAGCACTTTCTGAGGTACAGAGGAAGCACTTTCTGAGTTATTGAGGAAGCACTTTCTGAGGTATTGAGTGAGCACTTTCTGAGGTACTGAGTGAGAACTATCTGAGGTACTGAGGGAGAACTATCTGAGGTACTGAGGGAGCACTTTCTGAGGTACAGAGGAAGCACTTTCTGAGGTATTGAGTGAGCACTTTCTGAGGTACTGAGTGAGAACTATCTGAGGTACTGAGGGAGAACTATCTGAGGTACTGAGGGAGCACTTTCTGAGGTACAGAGGAAGCACTTTCTGAGGTATTGAGGGAGCAATATCTGAGGTACTGAGGGAGCACTTTCTGAGGTATTTAGGGAGCACTTTCTGAGGTACTGAGTGAGAACTATCTGAGGTACTGAGGGAGAACTATCTGAGGTACTGAGATAGAACTATTAGAGGTACTGAGGAAGCAGTTTCTGAGATATTGAGGGTGCACGTTCTGACGTACTGTGGAAGCACTAGCTGAGGTTCTGAGTGAGTACTATCTGAGGTACTGAGGGAGCACTATCTGAGGTATTGAGGGAGAACTATCTGATGTATTGTGGGAGCATTATCTGAGGCATTGAGGGAGAACTATCTGAGGTATTGAGGGAGCACTTTCAGATGTATTGAGGGAGAACGATCTGAGGTATTGAGGGAGCACTATCTGAGGTATTGAGGGAGAACTATCTGAGGTATTGAGGAGCACTATCTGAGGTATTGAGGGAGAACTATCTGAAGTATTGAGTGAGCACGTTGAGAGGTTTTGAGGGAGACCTATCTGAGGTATTGAAGGAGAACTATCTTAGGTATTGAGGGAGCACTCTCTGAGGTATTGATCGAGCACTCTCTGAGGTATTGAGGTAGCACTTTCTGAGGTACTGAGGGGACCCTTTCTGAGGTATTGAGGGAGCAATTTCTGAGGTACTGATGGAACACTGTCTGAGGTATTGAGGGAGCACTTTCGAGGTATAGAGGGAGAACTACCTGAGGTACTGAGGGAGCACTTTCTGAGGTACTGAGGAAGCAGAATCTGAGGTATTGAGGGAGCACCTTCTGAGGTACTGAGGAAGCACTATCTGAGGTACTGAGGGAGCACTTTCTGAGGTACTGAAGGTGAACTATCTGAGGTACTGAGGGAGCACTTTCTGAAGTATTGAGGGAGCACTTTCTGAGGTATTGATGAAGCAATTTCTGAGGTATTGAGGAAGCACTCTCTGAGGTACTGAGGGAGAAGTATTTGTGGTACGGAGGGAGCACACTCTGAGGTCCTGAGGGAGAACTAACTGAAGTACTGAGGGAGCACTTTCTGAGGTATTGACGGAGCACTTTCTGACGTACTGAGGAAGCACTATCTGAGGTACTGAGGGAGTACTATCTGAGGCACTGTGGGAGCACTATCTGAGGTATTGAGAAAGCACTTTCAGAGGTATTGAGGGAGAGCTATCTGAGGTAATGAGGGAGCACTATCTGAGGTATTGAGGGAGCACTATCTGAGGCATTGTGGGAGAACTATCTGAGATATTGAGCGAGCACTTTCTGAGGTATTGAGGGAGCATTATCTGAGTTATTGAGGGAGCACTTTCTGAGTTACTGAGGGATCACTTTCTGAGGTATTGAGGTAGCACTTTCTGAGGTATTGAGGAAGCACTTTCTGAGGTATTGATGGAGCAATTTCTGAGGTATTGAGGGAGCACTACCTGAGGCATTGAGGGAGCACTATCTGAGGTACTGAGAGAGAATTATCTGAGGTACTGAGTGAGCACTTTTTGAGGTATTGAGGGAGCACTACCTGAGGCATTGAGGGAGCACTATCTGAGGCAATGATTGAGCACATTCTGAGGTATTGAGGAAGCACTTTCTGAGTATTGAGGGAGTACTTTCTGAGGTATTGGTGGAGCACTTTCTGAGGTATTGATGAAGCACTTTCTGAGGTATTGAGGAAGCACTCTCTGAGGTATTGAGGGAGAACGATCTGAGGTATTGATGGAGCACCTTCTGAGGTACTGAGGGAGAACAATCTGAGGCACTGAGGGAGCACTTTCTGAGGTATTGAGGGAGAACTATCTGAGGTATTGAAAGAGCACTTTCTGAGGTCTTGAGGGAGCACTTTCTGAGGTACTGAAGTAGCACTATCAGAGGTACTGAGGGAGCACTATCTGAGGTACTGAGGGAGAAGTATCTGATGTACTGAGGGACCATTTTTCTGAAGTGTTGAGGGAACACCTTCTGAGGTACTGAGGGAGAACTATCTATGGTACTGACGTAGCACTTTCTGAGGTACTGAGGGAGTACTATCTGAGGAACTGAGGGAGAACTGTCTGAGGTACTGAGTGAGCACTTTCTGAGGTATTGAGGGAGCACTACCAGAGGTACTGAGGGAGAAATATCTGAGGTACTGAGGGAGCACTTTCTGAGGTATTGAGGAAGCACTTTCTGAGGTATTGAGGAAGCACGTTCTGAGGTACTGAGAGAGAATTATCTGAGGTACTGAGTGAGCACTTTTTGAGGTATTGAGGGAGCACTACCTGAGGCATTGAGGGAGCACTATCTGAGGCAATGATGGAGCACATTCTGAGGTATTGAGGAAGCACTTTCTGAGCTATCGAGGGAACACTATCTGAGGTGTGGAGGAAGCACTTTATGAGTATTGAGGGAGTACTTTCTGAGGTATTGATGGAGCACTTTCTGAGGTATTGATGAAGCACTTTCTGAGGTATTGAGGAAGCACTCTCTGAGGTATTGAGGGAGAACGATCTGAGGTATTGATGGAGCACATTCTGAGGTATTGATGGAGCACTTTCTGAGGTACTGAGGGAGAACAATCTGAGGCACTGAGGGAGCACTTTCAGAGGTATTGAGGGAGCACTTTCTGAGGTACTGAGGGAGAAGTATTTGTGGTACTGAGGGAGCACACTCTGAGGTCCTGAGGTAGAACTAACTGAGGTACTGAGGGAGCACTTTCTGAGGTATTGACGGAGCACTTTCTGACGTACTGAGGAAGCACTATCTGAGGTACTGTGGGATCACTATCTGAGGTATTGAGAAAGCACTTTCAGAGGTATTGAGGGAGAGCTATCTGAGGTAATGAGGGAGCACTATCTGAGGTATTGAGGGAGCACTATCTGAGGCATTGTGAGAGAACTATCTGAGGTATTGAGCGAGCACTTTCTGAGGTATTGAGGGAGCATTATCTGAGGTATTGAGGTTGCAATTTCTGAGGTATTGAGGAAGCACTTTCTGAGGTATTGATGGAGCAATTTCTGAGGTATTGAGGGAGCACTATCTGAGGTACTGAGGGAGCACTTTCTGAGGTATTGAGGAAGCACTATCTGAGGTACTGAGGGAGCAAGCTCTGAGGTGTTGAGGAAGCACACTCTGAGGTACTGAGGGAGAACTATCTGAGGTATTGATGGAGCAATTTCTAATGTATTGAGGTAGCACTATCTGAGGTAATGAGGGTGCACTTTCTGAGGTATTGAGGAAGAACTTTCTGAGGTATTGAGGGAACACATTCTGATGTATTGAGGAAGCACTTTTTGAGGTATTGAGGGAGCACTTTCTGAGGTATTGAGGGAGCACTATCTGAGGTACTGAGGGTGCACTTTCTGTGTTATTGAGGAAGCAATTTCTGAGGTATTGAGGGAGCACTTTGTGAGGTACTGAGGGAGAAGTATCTGAGGTACTGAGGGACAACTATCTGAGTTATTGATGGAGCACTTTCGGAGGTATTGAGGAAGCACTTTCTGTGATACTGAGGGAAAACTATCTGAGGTACTGAGGGAGCACTATCTGCGGTATTGAGGGAGCACTCTCTGAGGCATTGAGGGAGCACTACCTGAGGTACTGAGGGAGCACTTTCTGAGGTACTGATGGAGAACTATCTGAGGTACTGAGGGAGAAATTTTGGAGGTACTGAGGAAGCACTATCTGAGGTTCTGCGCGAGTACTATCTGAGGTACTGAGGGAGAACTATCTGAGGAACTGTGGGACCATTTTCTGAAGTATTGATGGAGCACTTTCTGAGGTATTGAGGGAGCACTTTCTGACGTACTGAGGAAGCACTATCTGAGGTACTGAGGGAGAACTATCTGAGGTATTGATGGTGCACTTTCTGAGGTATTGAGGAAGCACTTTGTGAGGTACTGAGGGAGCACTTTCTGAGGTATTGAGGGTGCACTATCTGAGGTACTGAGGGAGCACTATCTGAGGCATTGAGGGAGAAATATCTGAGGTATTGAGGGAGCACTATCAGAGGTACTGATGGAGAACTATCTGAGGTATTGATGGAGCACTTTCTGAGGTATTGAGGATGTGCTTTCTGAGGTACTGAGGGAGAACTATCTGAGGTATTGAGGGAGCAAGTTCTGAAGTATTGAGGGAGCACTATCTGAGGTACTGAGGGAGAACTATCTGAGGTATTGATGGTCCACTGTCTGAGGTATTGATGGAGCGCTATCTGAGGTACTGAGGAGCACTTTCTGAGGTACAGAGGAAGCACTTTCTGAGTTATTGAGGAAGCACTTTCTGATGTATTGAGTGAGCACTTTCTGAGGTACTGAGTGAGAACTATCTGAGGTACTGAGGGAGAACTATCTGAGGTACTGAGGGAGCACTTTCTGAGGTACAGAGGAAGCACTTTCTGAGGTATTGAGTGAGCACTTTCTGAGGTACTGAGTGAGAACTATCTGAGGTACTGAGGGAGAACTATCTGAGGTACTGAGGGAGCACTTTCTGAGGTACAGAGGAAGCACTTTCTGAGGTATTGAGGGAGCAATATCTGAGGTACTGAGGGAGCACTTTCTGAGGTATTTAGGGAGCACTTTCTGAGGTACTGAGTGAGAACTATCTGAGGTACTGAGGGAGAACTATCTGAGGTACTGAGATAGAACTATTAGAGGTACTGAGGAAGCAGTTTCTGAGATATTGAGGGTGCACGTTCTGACGTACTGTGGAAGCACTAGCTGAGGTTCTGAGTGAGTACTATCTGAGGTACTGCGGGAGCACTATCTGAGGTATTGGGGGAGAACTATCTGATGTATTGTGGGAGCATTATCTGAGGCATTGAGGGAGAACTATCTGAGGTATTGAGGGAGCACTTTCAGATGTATTGAGGGAGAACGATCTGAGGTATTGAGGGAGCACTATCTGAGGTATTGAGGGAGAACTATCTGAGGTATTGAGGAGCACTATCTGAGGTATTGAGGGAGAACTATCTGAAGTATTGAGTGAGCACGTTCAGAGGTTTTGAGGGAGACCTATCTGAGGTATTGAAGGAGAACTATCTTAGGTATTGAGGGAGCACTCTCTGAGGTATTGATCGAGCACTCTCTGAGGTATTGAGGTAGCACTTTCTGAGGTACTGAGGGGACCCTTTCTGAGGTATTGAGGGAGCAATTTCTGAGGTACTGATGGAACACTGTCTGAGGTATTGAGGGAGCACTTTCGAGGTATAGAGGGAGAACTACCTGAGGTACTGAGGGAGCACTTTCTGAGGTACTGAGGAAGCAGAATCTGAGGTATTGAGGGAGCACCTTCTGAGGTACTGAGGAAGCACTATCTGAGGTACTGAGGGAGCACTTTCTGAGGTACTGAAGGTGAACTATCTGAGGTACTGAGGGAGCACTTTCTGAAGTATTGAGGGAGAACTTTCTGAGGTATTGATGAAGCAATTTCTGAGGTATTGAGGAAGCACTCTCTGAGGTACTGAGGGAGAAGTATTTGTGGTACGGAGGGAGCACACTCTGAGGTCCTGAGGGAGAACTAACTGAAGTACTGAGGGAGCACTTTCTGAGGTATTGACGGAGCACTTTCTGACGTACTGAGGAAGCACTATCTGAGGTACTGAGGGAGTACTATCTGAGGCACTGTGGGAGCACTATCTGAGGTATTGAGAAAGCACTTTCAGAGGTATTGAGGGAGAGCTATCTGAGGTAATGAGGGAGCACTATCTGAGGTATTGAGGGAGCACTATCTGAGGCATTGTGGGAGAACTATCTGAGATATTGAGCGAGCACTTTCTGAGGTATTGAGGGAGCATTATCTGAGTTATTGAGGGAGCACTTTCTGAGGTACTGAGGGATCACTTTCTGAGGTATTGAGGTAGCACTTTCTGAGGTATTGAGGAAGCACTTTCTGAGGTATTGATGGAGCAATTTCTGAGGTATTGAGGGAGCACTATCTGAGGTATTGAGGAAGCACTATCTGAGATACTGAGGGAGCAAGCTCTGAGGTGTTGAGGAAGCACACCCTGAGGTACTGAGGGAGAACTATCTGAGGTATTGATGGAGCAATTTCTGAGGTATTGAGGGAACACATTCTGATGTATTGAGGAAGCACTTTCTGAGGTATTCAGGGAGCACTTTGTGAGGTACTGAGGGAGAAGTATCTGAGGTACTGAGGGAGAACTATCTGAGTTATTGATGGAGTACTTTCTGAGGTATTGAGAAAGCACTTTCTGTGATACTGAGGGAAAACTATCTGAGGTACTGAGGTAGCACTATCTGCGGTATTGAGGGAGCATTCTATGAGGCATTGAGGAAGCACTATCTGAGGTTCTGCGCGAGTACTATCTGAGGTACTGAGGGAGAACTATCTGAGGTACGGTGGGACCAGTTTCTGAAGTATTGATGGAGCACTTTCTGAGGTATTGAGGAAGCACTTTCTGAGGTACTGAGGGAGAACTATCTGAGGTACTAAGTGAGCACTTTCTGAGGTATTGAAGGAGCACTTTCTGACGTACTGAGGAAGCATTATCTGAGGTACTGAGGGAGAACTATCTGAGGTATTGAGGGTGCACTATCTGAGATACTGAGGGAGCACTATCTGAGGCATTGAGGGAGAAATATCTGAGGTATTGAGGGAGCACTATCAGAGGTACTGATGGACAACTATCTGAGGTATTGATGGAGCACTTTCTGAGGTATTGAGTAAGCACTTTCTGAGGTACTGAGGGAGAACTATCTGAGGTATTGAGGGTGCAAGTTCTGAAGTATTGAGGGAGCACTATCTGAGGTACTGAGGGAGAACTATCTGAGGTATTGATGGTCCACTGTCTGAGGTATTGAGGGAGCGCTATCTGAGGTACTGAGGAGCACTTTCTGAGGTACAGAGGAAGCACTTTCTGAGGTATTGAGTGAACACTTTCTGAGGTACAGAGTGAGAACTATCTGAGGTACTGAGGGAGAACTATCTGAGGTACAGAGAAAGCACTTTCATGAGGTATTGAGGGAGCAATATCTGAGGCACTGAGGGAGCACTTTCTGAGGTATTTAGGGAGCACTTTCTGAGGTCCTGAGTGAGAACTATCTGAGGTACTGAGGGAGAACTATCTGAGGTACTGAGGGAGTAGTTTCTGATTTATTAGGGGAACAATTTCTGACGTACTGAGGAAGCATTAGCTGAGGTTCTGAGTGAGTACTATCTGAGGTACTAAGGGATCACTTTCTGAGGTATTGAGGGATTACTTTCTGAGGTACAGCGGGAGCACTATCTGAGGTATTGAGGGAGCACTATCTGAGGTACTGAGGGAGAACTTTCTGAGGTATTGAGAAAGCACTTTCTGAGGTATTGAGGGAGCAATTTCTGAGGAATTGAGGGAGCACTACTGAGGTACTGAGGCAGAACTATCTGTGGTACTGATGGAGCACTTTCTGAGGTATTGAGGAAGCACTTTGTGAGGTACTGATGGAACACTCTTTGAGGTATTGAGGGAGCAATTTCGAGGTATTGAGGGAGGACTACCTGAGGTATTGAGGGAGGACTTTCGGAGGTACTGAGGAAGCACAATCTGAGGTATTAAGGGAGCACCTTCTGAGGTACTGAGGAAGAACTATCTGACGTATTGAAGGAGCACTATCTGAGTACTGAGGGAGCACTTTCTGAGTACTGAGGGACCACTATCTGAGGTATTGACGAAGCACTTTCTGAGGTATTGAGGGAGCACTTTCTGACGTATTGAGGGAGCACTATCTGAGGTACTGAGGGAGCACTTTCTGAGGTATTGAGGAAGCACTTTCTGAGGTATTGAGGAAGCACTTTCTGAGGTACTGAGGGAGCACTTTCTGAGGTACTGAGGGAGCACTATCTGAGGTATTGAGGAAGCACTTTCTGAGGTACTGAGGGAGAACTATCTGAGGTATTGAAGAAGCACTATCTGAGGTACTGAGGAAGCAAGTTCTGAGGTATTGAGGGAGCCCTTTCTGAGGTCTTGAGGGAGCACTATCTGAGGTACTGAGGGAGCACTTTCTGAGGTATTGAGGAAGCACTTTGTGAGGTACTGAGGGAGCATTTTCTGAGGCACTGGTGGAACACTCTGAGGTATTGAGGGAGCAATTTCGAGTTATTCAGGGAGGACTACCTGTGGTATTGAGGGAGGACTTTCTGAGGTACTGAGGAAGCACGATCTGAGGTATTGAGGGAGCACCTTCTGAGGTACTGAGGAAGCACTATCTGACGTACTGAGGGAGCACTTTCTGAGGTACTGAGGGAGAACTATCTGAGGTACGAAGGGAGCACTTTCTGAAGTATTGAGGGAGCACTTTCTGACGTATTGAGGGAGCACTATCTGAGGTACTGAGGGAGCACTTTCTGAGGTATTGAGAAAGCACTTTCTGAGGTATTGAGGAAGCAATTTCTGAGGTATTGAGGGAGCACTATCTGAGGTACTGAGGGAGCAAGTTCTGAGGTAATGAGGAAGCACCTTCTGAGGTACTGAGGAAGCACTATCTGAGGTACTGAGGGAGCACTTTCTGAGTACTGAGGGAGAACTATCTGAGGTACTGAGGGACAACTTTCTAAAGTATTGAGGGAGCACTTTCTGAGGTATTGAGGGACCACTATCTGAGGTATTGAGGAAACATGTTCTGAGGTATTGAGGGAGCACTTTCTGAGGTATTGAGGGACCACTATCTGAGGTATTGAGGAAACATGTTCTGAGGTATTGAGGGAGCACTTTCTGAGGTACTGAGGGAGCACTATCTGAGGTATTGAGGAAGCATGTTCTGAGGTATTGAGGGAGCACTTTCTGAGGTACTGAGGGAGCACTATCTGAGGTATTGAGGGACCACTATCTGAGGTATTGAGGAAGCATGTTCTGAGGTATTGAGGGAGCACTTTCTGAGGTATTGAGGGACCACTATCTGAGGTATTGAGGAAGCATGTTCTGAGGTATTGAGGGAGCTCTTTCTGAGGTATTGAGGAAGCACTTTCTGAGGTATTGAGGAAGCACTTTCTGAGGTATTGAGGGACCTCTTTCTGAGGTATTGGGGGAGCACTATCTGAGGTACTGAGGGAGCAAGTTCTGAGGTATTGAGGAAGCGCTTTCTGAGGTATTGAGGGAGCACTATCTGAGGTATTGATGGAGCACTTTCTGAGGTATTGAGGGAGCACTATCTGAGGTATTGAGGAAGCACTTTCCGAGGTACTGAGGGAGCTCTTTCTGAGGTTTTGGGGGAGCACTATCTGAGGAACTGAGGGAGCAAGTTCTGAGGTATTGAGGAAGCACACTCTGAGGTACTGAGGGAGAACTATCTGAGGTATTGATGGAGCACTTTCTGAGGTATTGAGGGAGCACTGAGGTACTCAGTGAGCACTTTCTGAGGTATTGAGGAAGCACTTTCTGCGGTATTGAGGGAACAGAATCTGATGTATTGAGGAAGCACCTTATGAGGTACTGAGGGCGAAATATCTGTGGTATTGATGGAGCACTTTCTGAGGTATTGACGAAGCACTTTGTGAGGTACTGAGGGAGCGCTTTCTGAGGTATTGAGGGATCACTATCTGAGGTACTGAGGGAACAAGTTCAGAGGTATTGAGGAAGCACTCTCTGAGGTACTGAGGGAGAACTATCTGAGGTACTGATGGTGAACTATCTGAGGTATGGAGGGAGCACTATCTGAGGTACGGAGGGAGAAATATCTGAGGTTTTGAGGAGCACTATCTGAGGTATTGAGGGAGAACTATCTGAGGTATTGAAGGAGAACTATCTTAGGTATTGAGGGAGCACTTTCTGAGGTATTTAGGGAGCACTTTCTGAGGTACTGATGGAACTCTCTCTGAGGTATTGAGGGAGCACTAACTGACGTACTGAGGAAGCACTATCAGAGGTACTAATGGAGAACTATCTGAGGTATTGAGGGAGAACTATCTGTGGAACTGTGGGACCAGTTTCTGAAGTATTGATGGAGCACTTTCTGAGGTATTGAGGGAGCACTTTCTGACGTACTGAGGAAGCACTATCTGAGGTACTGAGGGAGAACTATCTGTGGTATTGATGGTGCACTTTCTGAGGTATTGAGGAAGCACTTTGTGAGGTACTGAGGGAGCACTTTCTGAGGTATTGAGGGTGCACTATCTGAGGTACTGAGGGAGCACTATCTGAGGCATTGAGGGAGAAATATCTGAGGTATTGAGGGAGCACTATCAGAGGTACTGATGGAGAACTATCTGAGGTATTGATGGAGCACTTTCTGAGGTATTGAGGATGTGCTTTCTGAGGTACTGAGGGAGAACTATCTGAGGTATTGAGGGAGCAAGTTCTGAAGTATTGAGGGAGCACTATCTGAGGTACTGAGGGAGAACTATCTGAGGTATTGATGGTCCACTGTCTGAGGTATTGATGGAGCGCTATCTGAGGTACTGAGGAGCACTTTCTGAGGTACAGAGGAAGCACTTTCTGAGTTATTGAGGAAGCACTTTCTGAGGTATTGAGGGTGCACTATCTGAGGTACTGAGGGAGCACTATCTGAGGCATTGAGGGAGAAATATCTGAGGTATTGAGGGAGCACTATCAGAGGTACTGATGGAGAACTATCTGAGGTATTGATGGAGCACTTTCTGAGGTATTGAGGATGTGCTTTCTGAGGTACTGAGGGAGAACTATCTGAGGTATTGAAGGAGCAAGTTCTGAAGTATTGAGGGAGCACTATCTGAGGTACTGAGGGAGAACTATCTGAGGTATTGATGGTCCACTGTCTGAGGTATTGATGGAGCGCTATCTGAGGTACTGAGGAGCACTTTCTGAGGTACAGAGGAAGCACTTTCTGAGTTATTGAGGAAGCACTTTCTGAGGTATTGAGTGAGCACTTTCTGAGGTACTGAGTGAGAACTATCTGAGGTACTGAGGGAGAACTATCTGAGGTACTGAGGGAGCACTTTCTGAGGTACAGAGGAAGCACTTTCTGAGGTATTGAGTGAGCACTTTCTGAGGTACTGAGTGAGAACTATCTGAGGTACTGAGGGAGAACTATCTGAGGTACTGAGGGAGCACTTTCTGAGGTACAGAGGAAGCACTTTCTGAGGTATTGAGGGAGCAATATCTGAGGTACTGAGGGAGCACTTTCTGAGGTATTTAGGGAGCACTTTCTGAGGTACTGAGTGAGAACTATCTGAGGTACTGAGGGAGAACTATCTGAGGTACTGAGGTAGAACTATTAGAGGTACTGAGGAAGCAGTTTCTGAGATATTGAGGGTGCACGTTCTGACGTACTGTGGAAGCACTAGCTGAGGTTCTGAGTGAGTACTATCTGAGGTACTGCGGGAGCACTATCTGAGGTATTGAGGGAGAACTATCTGATGTATTGTGGGAGCATATCTGAGGCATTGAGGGAGAACTATCTGAGGTATTGAGGGAGCACTTTCAGATGTATTGAGGGAGAACGATCTGAGGTATTGAGGGAGCACTATCTGAGGTATTGAGGGAGAACTATCTGAGGTATTGAGGAGCACTATCTGAGGTATTGAGGGAGAACTATCTGAAGTATTGAGTGAGCACGTTGAGAGGTTTTGAGGGAGACCTATCTGAGGTATTGAAGGAGAACTATCTTAGGTATTGAGGGAGCACTCTCTGAGGTATTGATCGAGCACTCTCTGAGGTATTGAGGTAGCACTTTCTGAGGTACTGAGGGGACCCTTTCTGAGGTATTGAGGGAGCAATTTCTGAGGTACTGATGGAACACTGTCTGAGGTATTGAGGGAGCACTTTCGAGGTATAGAGGGAGAACTACCTGAGGTACTGAGGGAGCACTTTCTGAGGTACTGAGGAAGCAGAATCTGAGGTATTGAGGGAGCACCTTCTGAGGTACTGAGGAAGCACTATCTGAGGTACTGAGGGAGCACTTTCTGAGGTACTGAAGGTGAACTATCTGAGGTACTGAGGGAGCACTTTCTGAAGTATTGAGGGAGCACTTTCTGAGGTATTGATGAAGCACTTTCTGAGGTATTGAGGAAGCACTCTCTGAGGTACTGAGGGAGAAGTATTTGTGGTACGGAGGGAGCACACTCTGAGGTCCTGAGGGAGAACTAACTGAGGTACTGAGGGAGCACTTTCTGAGGTATTGAGGGAGCATTATCTGAGTTATTGAGGGAGCACTTTCTGAGGTACTGAGGGATCACTTTCTGAGGTATTGAGGTAGCACTTTCTGAGGTACTGAGGAAGCACTTTCTGAGGTATTGATGGAGCAATTTCTGAGGTATTGAGGGAGCACTATCTGAGGTATTGAGGAAGCACTATCTGAGATACTGAGGGAGCAAGCTCTGAGGTGTTGAGGAAGCACACCCTGAGGTACTGAGGGAGAACTATCTGAGGTATTGATGGAGCAATTTCTGAGGTATTGAGGGAACACATTCTGATGTATTGAGGAAGCACTTTTTGAGGTATTGAGGGAGCGCCTTCTGAGGTATTGAGGGACCACTATCTGTGGTACTGAGAGTGCACATTCTGAGTTATTGAGGAAGCACTTTCTGAGGTATTGAGGGAGCACTTTGTGAGGTACTGAGGGAGAAGTATCTGAGGTACTGAGGGAGAACTATCTGAGTTATTGATGGAGTACTTTCTGAGGTATTGAGAAAGCACTTTCTGTGATACTGAGGGAAAACTATCTGAGGTACTGAGGTAGCACTATCTGCGGTATTGAGGGAGCATTCTATGAGGCATTGAGGAAGCACTATCTGAGGTTCTGCGCGAGTACTATCTGAGGTACTGAGGGAGAACTATCTGAGGTACGGTGGGACCAGTTTCTGAAGTATTGATGGAGCACTTTCTGAGGTATTGAGGAAGCACTTTCTGAGGTACTGAGGGAGAACTATCTGAGGTACTAAGTGAGCACTTTCTGAGGTATTGAAGGAGCACTTTCTGACGTACTGAGGAAGCATTATCTGAGGTACTGAGGGAGAACTATCTGAGGTATTGAGGGTGCACTATCTGAGATACTGAGGGAGCACTATCTGAGGCATTGAGGGAGAAATATCTGAGGTATTGAGGGAGCACTATCAGAGGTACTGATGGACAACTATCTGAGGTATTGATGGAGCACTTTCTGAGGTATTGAGTAAGCACTTTCTGAGGTACTGAGGGAGAACTATCTGAGGTATTGAGGGAGCAAGTTCTGAAGTATTGAGGGAGCACTATCTGAGGTACTGAGGGAGAACTATCTGAGGTATTGATGGTCCACTGTCTGAGGTATTGAGGGAGCGCTATCTGAGGTACTGAGGAGCACTTTCTGAGGTACAGAGGAAGCACTTTCTGAGGTATTGAGTGAACACTTTCTGAGGTACAGAGTGAGAACTATCTGAGGTACTGAGGGAGAACTATCTGAGGTACAGAGAAAGCACTTTCATGAGGTATTGAGGGAGCAATATCTGAGGCACTGAGGGAGCACTTTCTGAGGTATTTAGGGAGCACTTTCTGAGGTACTGAGTGAGAACTATCTGAGGTACTGAGGGAGAACTATCTGAGGTACTGAGGGAGTAGTTTCTGATTTATTAGGGGAGCAATTTCTGACGTACTGAGGAAGCATTAGCTGAGGTTCTGAGTGAGTACTATCTGAGGTACTAAGGGATCACTTTCTGAGGTATTGAGGGATTACTTTCTGAGGTACAGCGGGAGCACTATCTGAGGTATTGAGGGAGCACTATCTGAGGTACTGAGGGAGCACTTTCTGAGGTATTGAGAAAGCACTTTCTGAGGTATTGAGGGAGCAATTTCTGAGGAATTGAGGGAGCACTACTGAGGCAGAACTATCTGTGGTACTGATGGAGCACTTTCTGAGGTATTGAGGAAGCACTTTGTGAGGTACTGATGGAACACTCTTTGAGGTATTGAGGGAGCAATTTCGAGGTATTGAGGGAGGACTACCTGAGGTATTGAGGGAGGACTTTTGGAGGTACTGAGGAAGCACAATCTGAGGTATTAAGGGAGCACCTTCTGAGGTACTGAGGAAGAACTATCTGAGGTATTGAAGGAGCACTATCTGAGTACTGAGGGAGCACTTTCTGAGTACTGAGGGACCACTATCTGAGGTATTGACGAAGCACTTTCTGAGGTATTGAGGGAGCACTTTCTGACGTATTGAGGGAGCACTATCTGAGGTACTGAGGGAGCACTTTCTGAGGTATTGAGGAAGCACTTTCTGAGGTATTGAGGAAGCTCTTTCTGAGGTACTGAGGGAGCACATTCTGAGGTATTGAGGGAGCACTATCTGAGGTATTGAGGAAGCACTTTCTGAGGTACTGAGGGAGAACTATCTGAGGTATTGAAGAAGCACTATCTGAGGTACTGAGGAAGCAAGTTCTGAGGTATTGAGGGAGCCCTTTCTGAGGTCTTGAGGGAGCACTATCTGAGGTACTGAGGGAGCACTTTCTGAGGTATTGAGGAAGCACTTTGTGAGGTACTGAGGGAGCATTTTCTGAGGCACTGGTGGAACACTCTCTGAGGTATTGAGGGAGCAATTTCGAGTTATTCAGGGAGGACTACCTGTGGTATTGAGGGAGGACTTTCTGAGGTACTGAGGAAGCACGATCTGAGGTATTGAGGGAGCACCTTCTGAGGTACTGAGGAAGCACTATCTGACGTACTGAGGGAGCACTTTCTGAGGTACTGAGGGAGAACTATCTGAGGTACGAAGGGAGCACTTTCTGAAGTATAGAGGGAGCACTTTCTGACGTATTGAGGGAGCACTATCTGAGGTACTGAGGGAGCACTTTCTGAAGTATTGAGAAAGCACTTTCTGAGGTATTGAGGAAGCATTTTCTGAGGTATTGAGGGAGCACTATCTGAGGTACTGAGGGAGCAAGTTCTGAGGTAATGAGGAAGCACCTTCTTAGGTACTGAGGAAGCACTATCTGAGGTACTGAGGGAGCACTTTCTGAGTACTGAGGGAGAACTATCTGAGGTACTGAGGGACAACTTTCTAAAGTATTGAGGGAGCACTTTCTGAGGTATTGAGGGACCACTATCTGAGGTATTGAGGAAACATGTTCTGAGGTATTGTGGGAGCACTATCTGAGGCATTGAGGAAGAACTATCTGAGGTTTTGACGAGCACTATCTTAGGTATTGAGGGAGCACTCTCTGAGGTATTGAGGGAGCACTTTCTGTGGTGCTGAGGAAGCACTATCTGAGGTACTGAGGGAGCACTTTCTGAGGTACTGAGGGAGAACTATCTGAGGTACTGAGGGACAAATGTCTAAAGTATTGTGGGAGCACTTTCTGAGGTATTGAAGGACCACTATCTGAGGTATTGAGGAAGCACGTTCTGAGGTATTGAGGGAGCACTTTCTGAGGTACTGAGGGAGAACTATCTGAGGTACTGAGGGACAACTTTCTGAAGTATTGAGGGAGCACTTTCTGAGGTATTGAGGGACCACTATCTGAGGTATTGAGGAAGCACTTTGTGAGGTATTGAGGGAGCACAATCTGAGGTATTGAGGGAGCACCTACTGAGGTACTGAGGAAGCACTATCTGACGTACTGAGGGAGCACTTTCTGAGGTACTGAGGGAGAACTATCTGAGGTACGAAGGGAGCACTTTCTGAAGTATTGAGAGAGCACTTTCTGACGTATTGAGGGAGCACTATCTGAGGTACTCATAGAGCACTTTCTGAGGTATTGAGAAAGCACTTTCTGAGGTATTGAGGAAGCACTTTCTGAGGTATTGAGGGCGCACCATCTGAGGTATTGAGGAAGCACTTTCTGAGGTATTGAGGGAGCACTATCTGAGGTACTGAGAGAGCAAGTTCTGAGGTATTGAGGAAGCACACTCTGAGGTACTGAGGGAGAACTATCTGTGGTATTGATGGAGCACTTTCTGAGGTATTGAGGAAGCACTTTGTGAGGTACTGAGGGAGCGCTTTCTGAGGTATTGAGGGAGCACTATCTGAGGTACTGAGGGAACAAGTTCTGAGGTATTGAGGAAGCAATCTCTGATGTACTGAGGGAGAACCATCTGAGGTACTGAGGGAGAACTATCTGAGGTACTGAGGGAGAACTTTCTGAGGTATTGAGGAAGCACTTTCTGATGTACTGAGGGAGAACTATCTGAGGTACATAGGAAGCACTTTCTGAGGTACTGAGGGAGAAGTATCTGAGGTATTGAGGGAGAACTATCTGAGGTATTGTGGGAGCACTATCTGAGGCATTGAGGGAGAACTATCTGAGGTATTGAGGGAGCACTGTCAGATGTATTGAGGGAGAACTATCTGAGGTATTGAGGGTGCACTCTCTGAGGTATTGATGCAGCACTTTCCGAGGTATTGAGGGAGAAATTTCTGTGGTGCTGAGGAAGCACTATCTGAGGTACTGAGGGAGCACTTTCTGAGGTACTGAGGGAGAACTATCTGAGGTACTGAGGGACAAATTTCTAAAGTATTGAGGGAGCACTTTCTGAGGTATTGAGGGACCTCTATCTGAGGTATTGAGGAAGCACTTTCTGAGGTATTGAGGGAGCACTTTCTGAGGTACTGAGGGAGCACTTTCTGAGGTATTGAGGAAGCACTTTCTGAGGTACTGAGGGAGAACTATCTGAGGTATTGAGGGAGAACATCTGAGGTATTGTGGGATTACTATCTGAGGCATCTAGGGAGAACTATCTGAAGTATTGAGGGAGCACTGTCAGAGGTATTGAGGGAGAACTATCTGAGGTATTGAGGGAGCACTATCTGAGGTACGGAGGGAGAACTATCTGAGGTTTTGACGAGCACTATCTGAGGTATTGAGGGAGAATTATCTGAGGTATTGAAGGAGAACTATCTGAGGTATTGAGGGAGCACTATCTGAGGTACGGAGGGAGAACGATCTGAGGTTTTGACGAGCACTATCTGAGGTATTGAGGGAGAATTATCTGAGGTATTGAAGGAGAACTATCTTAGGTATTGAGGGAGCACTCTCTGAGTTATTGAGGACCACTTTCTGAGGTATTGAGGTAACACTTTCTGAGGTACTGAGGGGACACTTTCTGAGGTATTGAGGGAGCACTATCTGACGTACTGAGGAAGCACTATCAGAGGTACTAATGGAGAACTATCTGAGGTATAGAGGGAGCACGTTCTGAGGTGCTGAGGAAGCACTATCTGACGTACTGAGGGAGCACTTTCTGTGGTACTGAGGGAGAACTATCTGAGGTACTGAGGGACAACTTTCTGAAGTATTGAGGGAGCACTTTCTGAGGTATTGAGGGACCACTATCTGAGGTATTGAGGAAGCACTTTGTGAGGTATTGAGGGAGCACAATCTGAGGTATTGAGGGAGCACCTACTGAGGTACTGAGGAAGCACTATCTGACGTACTGAGGGAGCACTTTCTGAGGTACTGAGGGAGAACTATCTGAGGTACGAAGGGAGCACTTTCTGAAGTATTGAGAGAGCACTTTCTGACGTATTGAGGGAGCACTATCTGAGGTACTCATAGAGCACTTTCTGAGGTATTGAGAAAGCACTTTCTGAGGTATTGAGGAAGCACTTTCTGAGGTATTGAGGGCGCACCATCTGAGGTATTGAGGAAGCACTTTCTGAGGTATTGAGGGAGCACTATCTGAGGTACTGAGAGAGCAAGTTCTGAGGTATTGAGGAAGCACACTCTGAGGTACTGAGGGAGAACTATCTGAGGTATTGATGGAGCACTTTCTGAGGTATTGAGGGAGCAGTATCTGAGGTACTGAGTGAGCACTTTCTGAGGTATTGAGGAAGCACTTTCTGTGGTATTGAGGGAACACAATCTGATGTATTGAGGAAGCACTTTATGAGGTATTGAGGGAGCACTTTCTGAGGTATTGATGGAGCACTTTCTGAGGTATTGAGGGTGCACTTTCTGAGGTATGGAGGGAGCACTATCTGAATTACTGAGGGAGCAAGTTCTGAGGTATTGAGGAAGCACTTTCTGAGGTACTGAGGGAGCACTTTCTGAGGTATGGAGGGAGCACTATCTGAGGTACTGAGGGAGAACTATCTCAGGTACTGAGGGAGATCTATCTGAGGTACTGAGGGAGCACTTTCTGAGGTATTAAGGGAGCACTATCTGAGGCATTGAGGGAGCAATAACTGAGGTACTAAGGGAGCACTTTCTGAGGTATTTAGGGAGCACTTTCTGAGGTACTGAGTGAGAACTATCTGAGGTACTGAGGGAGAACTCTCTGTGGTGCTGAGGGAGCAGTTTCTGAGGTATTGAGGGAGCACTTTCTGACGTACTGAGGAAGCACTAGCTGAGTTTCTGGGAAAGTATTATCTGAGGTACTGAGGGAGCACTTTCTGAGGTATTGAGGGAGAACTATCTGAGGTATTGAGGGAGAACTATCTGAGGTATTGTGGGAGCACTATCTGAGGCATTGAGGGAGAACTATCTGAGGTATTGAGGGAGCACTGTCAGAGGTATTGAGGGAGAACTATCTGAGGTATTGAGGGAGCACTATCTGAGGTACGGAGGAAGAACTATCTGAGGTTTTGACGAGCACTATCTTAGGTATTGAGGGAGCACTCTCTGAGGTATTGAGGGAGCACTTTCTGTGGTGCTGAGGAAGCACTATCTGAGGTACTGAGGGAGCACTTTCTGAGGTACTGAGGGAGAACTATCTGAGGTACTGAGGGACAAATGTCTAAAGTATTGAGGGAGCACTTTCTGAGGTATTGAGGGACCACTATCTGAGGTATTGAGGAAGCACGTTCTGAGGTATTGAGGGAGCACTTTCTGAGGTACTGAGGGAGAACTATCTGAGGTACTGAGGGACAACTTTCTGAAGTATTGAGGGAGCACTTTCTGAGGTATTGAGGGACCACTATCTGAGGTATTGAGGAAGCACTTTGTGAGGTATTGAGGGAGCACAATCTGAGGTATTGAGGGAGCACCTACTGAGGTACTGAGGAAGCACTATCTGACGTACTGAGGGAGCACTTTCTGAGGTACTGAGGGAGAACTATCTGAGGTACGAAGGGAGCACTTTCTGAAGTATTGAGAGAGCACTTTCTGACGTATTGAGGGAGCACTATCTGAGGTACTCATAGAGCACTTTCTGAGGTATTGAGAAAGCACTTTCTGAGGTATTGAGGAAGCACTTTCTGAGGTATTGAGGGCGCACCATCTGAGGTATTGAGGAAGCACTTTCTGCGGTATTGAGGGAGCACTATCTGAGGTACTGAGAGAGCAAGTTCTGAGGTATTGAGGAAGCACACTCTGAGGTACTGAGGGAGAACTATCTGAGGTATTGATGGAGCACTTTCTGAGGTATTGAGGGAGCAGTATCTGAGGTACTGAGTGACCACTTTCTGAGGTATTGAGGAAGCACTTTCTGAGGTATTGAGGGAACACAATCTGATGTATTGCGGAAGCACTTTATGAGGTATTGAGGGAGCACTTTCTGAGGTATTGATGGAGCACTTTCTGAGGTATTGAGGAAGCACTTTCTGAGGTACTGAGGGAGCACTTTCTGTGGTATGGAGTGAGCACTATCTGAGGTACTGAGGGAGAACTATCTCAGGTACTGAGGGAGATCTATCTGAGGTACTGAGGGAGCACTTTCTGAGGTATTAAGGGAGCACTATCTGAGGCATTGAGGGAGCAATAACTGAGGTACTAAGGGAGCACTTTCTGAGGTATTTAGGGAGCACTTTCTGAGGTACTGAGTGAGAACTATCTGAGGTACTGAGGGAGAACTCTCTGTGGTGCTGAGGGAGCAGTTTCTGAGGTATTGAGGGAGCACTTTCTGACGTACTGAGGAAGCACTAGCTGAGTTTCTGGGTAAGTACTATCTGAGGTATTGAGGGAGAACTATCTGAGGTATTGTGGGAGCACTATCTGAGGCATTGAGGGAGAACTATCTGAGGTATTGAGGGAGCACTATCTGAGGTACGGAGGAAGAACTATCTGAGGTTTTGACGAGCACTATCTTAGGTATTGAGGGAGCACTCTCTGAGGTATTGAGGGAGCACTTTCTGTGGTGCTGAGGAAGCACTATCTGAGGTACTGAGGGTGCACTTTCTGAGGTACTGAGGGAGAACTATCTGAGGTACTGAGGGACAAATGTCTAAAGTATTGAGGGAGCACTTTCTGAGGTATTGAGGGACCACTATCTGAGGTATTGAGGAAGCACGTTCTGAGGTATTGAGGGAGCACTTTCTGAGGTACTGAGGGAGCACTTTCTGAGGTATTGAGGAAGCACTTTCTGAGGTATTGAGGAAGCACTTTCTGAGGTATTGAGGGAGCACTGTCTGAGGTATTGGGGAAGCACTTTCTGAGGTATTGAGGAAGCACTTTCTGAGGTACTGAGGGAGCTCTTTCTGACGTATTGAGGGAGCACTATCTGAGGTACTGAGGGAGCAAGTTCTGAGGTATTGAGGAAGCACTCTCTGAGGTACTGAGGGAGAACTATCTGAGGTATTGATGGAGCACTTTCTGAGGTATTGAGGGAGCACTATCTGAGGCACTCAGTGAGCACTTTCTGAGGTATTGAGGAAGCGCTTTCTGAGGTATTGAGGGAACAGAATCTGATGTATTGAGGAAGCACCTTATGAGGTACTGAGGGCGAACTATCTGTGGAATTGATGGAGCACTTTCTGAGGTATTGACGAAGCACTTTGTGAGGTACTGAGGGAGCGCTTTCTGAGGTATTGAGGGATCACAATCTGAGGTAATTAGGGAACAAGTTCTGAGGTATTGAGGAAGCACTCTCTGAGGTACTGAGGGAGAACTATCTCAGGTACTGATGGTGAACTATCTGAGGTATGGAGGGAGCACTATCTGAGGTACGGAGGGAGAACTATCTGAGGTTTTGAGGAGCACTATCTGAGGTATTGAGGGAGAACTATCTGAGGTATTGAAGGAGAACTATCTTAGGTATTGAGGGAGCACTTTCTGAGGTATTTAGGGAGCACTTTCTGAGGTACTGATGGAACTCTCTCTGAGGTATTGAGGGAGCACTATCTGACGTACTGAGGAAGCACTATTAGAGGTACTAATGGAGAACTATCTGAGGTATTGAGGGAGCACGTTCTGAGGTGCTGAGGAAGCACTATCTGAGGTACTGAGGGAGCACTTTCTGCGGTACTGAGGGAGAACTATCTGAGGTAATGAGGGACTACTTTTTGAAGTATTGAGTGAGCACTTTCTGAGGTATTGAGTAACCACTATCTGAGGTATTGAGGAAGCACTTTGTGAGGTACTGAGGGAGCACTTTCTGAGGAATTGTGGGAGCACTATCTGAGGTACTGAGGCAGAACTATCTGTGGTATTGATGGAGCACTTTCTGAGGTATTGAGGAAGCACTTTCTGAGGTACTGAGGGAGCACTTTCTGAGGTATTGGGAAGCACGTTATGAGGCATTGAGGAAGCACTTTCTGAGGTATTGAGGGAGCACTATCTGAGGTACTGAGTGAGCACTTTCTGAGGTATTGAGGAAGCACTTTCTGAGGTATTGAGGAAGCACACTCTGAGGTACTGAGGGAGAACTATCTGAGGTATTGAGGGAGCACTTTCTGAGGTATTGAGGGAGCACTATCTGAGGTACTGAGTGAGAACTATCTGTGGTATTGATGGAGCACTTTCTGAGGTATTGCGGAAGCACTTTGTGAGGTACTGAGGGAGCGCTTTCTGAGGTATTGAGGGAGCACTATCTGAGGTACTGAGGGAACAAGTTCTGAGGTATTGAGGAAGCACTCTCTGAGGTACTGAGGGAGAACTATCTGAGGTACTGCGGGAGAACTTTCTGAGGTATTAAGGGAGCACTATCTGAGGCAATGAGGGAGCAATATCTGAGGTACTGAGGGAGCACTTTCTGTGGTATTTAGGGAGCACTTTCTGAGGTACTGAGTGAGAACTATCTGAGGTACTGAGGGAGAGCTATCTGAGGTACTGAGGGAGCAGTTTCTAAGGTATTGAGGGAGCACTTTCTGACGTACTGCGGAAGCACGAGCTGAGGTTCTGAGTGAGTACTATCTGAGGTACTGAGGGATCACTTTCTGAGGTATTGAGGAAGCACTTTCTGAGGTATTGAGGGAGCACATTCTGAGGTATTGAGGGAGCACTATCTGAGGTACTGAGGGAGCACTTTCTGAGGTATTGAGGAACCACTTTCTGAGGTATTGTGGAAGCACTTTCTGAGGTATTGAGGGAGCACTATCTGAGGTATTGAGGAAGCACTTTCTGAGGTATTGAGGAAGCACTTTCTGAGGTACTGAGGGAGCACTTTCTGAGGTATTGAGGGAGCACTTTCAGATGTATTGAGGGAGAACGATCTGTGGTATTGAGGGAGCACTATCTGAGGTATTGAGTGAGAACTATCTGTGGTATTGAGCGAGCACTTTCAGAGGTTTTGAGGGAGAACTATCTGTGGTATTTAAGGAGAACTATCTTAGTTATTGAGGGAGCACTCTCTGAGGTATTGATGGATCACTTTCTGAGGTATTGAGGTAGCACTTTCTGAGTTACTTAGTGAGAACTATCTGAGGTACTGAGGGAGAACTATCTGAGGTACTGAGGGAGAACTCTCTGAGGTGCTGAGGGAGCAGTTTCTGAGGTATTGAGGGAGCACTTTCTGACGTACTGAGGAAGCACTAGCTGAGTTTCTGGGTAAGTACTATCTGAGGTATTGAGGGAGCACTTTCTGAGGTACTGAGGGAGAACTATCTGAGGTATTGAGGGAGCACTATCTGAGGTACGGAGGAAGAACTATCTGAGGTTTTGACGAGCACTATCTTAGGTATTGAGGGAGCACTCTCTGAGGTATTGAGGGAGCACTTTCTGTGGTGCTGAGGAAGCACTATCTGAGGTACTGAGGGTGCACTTTCTGAGGTACTGAGGGAGAACTATCTGAGGTACTGAGGGACAAATGTCTAAAGTATTGAGGGAGCACTTTCTGAGGTATTGAGGGACCACTATCTGAGGTATTGAGGAAGCACGTTCTGAGGTATTGAGGGAGCACTTTCTGAGGTACTGAGGGAGCACTTTCTGAGGTATTGAGGAAGCACTTTCTGAGGTATTGAGGAAGCACTTTCTGAGGTATTGAGGGAGCACTGTCTGAGGTATTGGGGAAGCACTTTCTGAGGTATTGAGGAAGCACTTTCTGAGGTACTGAGGGAGCTCTTTCTGACGTATTGAGGGAGCACTATCTGAGGTACTGAGGGAGCAAGTTCTGAGGTATTGAGGAAGCACTCTCTGAGGTATTGAGGGAGCTCTATCTGAGGCACTCAGTGAGCACTTTCTGAGGTATTGAGGAAGCGCTTTCTGAGGTATTGAGGGAACAGAATCTGATGTATTGAGGAAGCACCTTATGAGGTACTGAGGGCGAACTATCTGTGGAATTGATGGAGCACTTTCTGAGGTATTGACGAAGCACTTTGTGAGGTACTGAGGGAGCGCTTTCTGAGGTATTGAGGGATCACTATCTGAGGTAATTAGGGAACAAGTTCTGAGGTATTGAGGAAGCACTCTCTGAGGTACTGAGGGAGAACTATCTCAGGTACTGATGGTGAACTATCTGAGGTATGGAGGGAGCACTATCTGAGGTACGGAGGGAGAACTATCTGAGGTTTTGAGGAGCACTATCTGAGGTATTGAGGGAGAACTATCTGAGGTATTGAAGGAGAACTATCTTAGGTATTGAGGGAGCACTTTCTGAGGTATTTAGGGAGCACTTTCTGAGGTACTGATGGAACTCTCTCTGAGGTATTGAGGGAGCACTATCTGACGTACTGAGGAAGCACTATCAGAGGTACTAATGGAGAACTATCTGAGGTATTGAGGGAGCACGTTCTGAGGTGCTGAGGAAGCACTATCTGAGGTACTGAGGGAGCACTTTCTGCGGTACTGAGGGAGAACTATCTGAGGTAATGAGGGACTACTTTTTGAAGTATTGAGTGAGCACTTTCTGAGGTATTGAGTAACCACTATCTGAGGTATTGAGGAAGCACTTTGTGAGGTACTGAGGGAGCACTTTCTGAGGAATTGTGGGAGCACTATCTGAGGTACTGAGGCAGAACTATCTGTGGTATTGATGGAGCACTTTCTGAGGTATTGAGGAAGCACTTTCTGAGGTACTGAGGGAGCACTTTCTGAGGTATTGGGAAGCACGTTATGAGGCATTGAGGAAGCACTTTCTGAGGTATTGAGGGAGCACTATCTGAGGTACTGAGTGAGCACTTTCTGAGGTATTGAGGAAGCACTTTCTGAGGTATTGAGGAAGCACACTCTGAGGTACTGAGGGAGAACTATCTGAGGTATTGAGGGAGCACTTTCTGAGGTATTGAGGGAGCACTATCTGAGGTACTGAGTGAGAACTATCTGTGGTATTGATGGAGCACTTTCTGAGGTATTGCGGAAGCACTTTGTGAGGTACTGAGGGAGCGCTTTCTGAGGTATTGAGGGAGCACTATCTGAGGTACTGAGGGAACAAGTTCTGAGGTATTGAGGAAGCACTCTCTGAGGTACTGAGGGAGAACTATCTGAGGTACTGCGGGAGAACTTTCTGAGGTATTAAGGGAGCACTATCTGAGGCAATGAGGGAGCAATATCTGAGGTACTGAGGGAGCACTTTCTGTGGTATTTAGGGAGCACTTTCTGAGGTACTGAGTGAGAACTATCTGAGGTACTGAGGGAGAGCTATCTGAGGTACTGAGGGAGCAGTTTCTGAGGTATTGAGGGAGCACTTTCTGACGTACTGCGGAAGCACGAGCTGAGGTTCTGAGTGAGTACTATCTGAGGTACTGAGGGATCACTTTCTGAGGTATTGAGGAAGCACTTTCTGAGGTATTGAGGGAGCACATTCTGAGGTATTGAGGGAGCACTATCTGAGGTACTGAGGGAGCACTTTCTGAGGTATTGAGGAACCACTTTCTGAGGTATTGTGGAAGCACTTTCTGAGGTATTGAGGGAGCACTATCTGAGGTATTGAGGAAGCACTTTCTGAGGTATTGAGGAAGCACTTTCTGAGGTACTGAGGGAGCACTTTCTGAGGTATTGAGGGAGCACTTTCAGATGTATTGAGGGAGAACGATCTGTGGTATTGAGGGAGCACTATCTGAGGTATTGAGTGAGAACTATCTGTGGTATTGAGCGAGCACTTTCAGAGGTTTTGAGGGAGAACTATCTGTGGTATTTAAGGAGAACTATCTTAGTTATTGAGGGAGCACTCTCTGAGGTATTGATGGATCACTTTCTGAGGTATTGAGGTAGCACTTTCTGAGTTACTTAGTGAGAACTATCTGAGGTACTGAGGGAGAACTATCTGAGGTACTGAGGGAGAACTCTCTGAGGTGCTGAGGGAGCAGTTTCTGAGGTATTGAGGGAGCACTTTCTGACGTACTGAGGAAGCACTAGCTGAGTTTCTGGGTAAGTACTATCTGAGGTATTGAGGGAGCACTTTCTGAGGTACTGAGGGAGAACTATCTGAGGTATTGAGGGAGCACTATCTGAGGTACGGAGGAAGAACTATCTGAGGTTTTGACGAGCACTATCTTAGGTATTGAGGGAGCACTCTCTGAGGTATTGAGGGAGCACTTTCTGTGGTGCTGAGGAAGCACTATCTGAGGTACTGAGGGTGCACTTTCTGAGGTACTGAGGGAGAACTATCTGAGGTACTGAGGGACAAATGTCTAAAGTATTGAGGGAGCACTTTCTGAGGTATTGAGGGACCACTATCTGAGGTATTGAGGAAGCACGTTCTGAGGTATTGAGGGAGCACTTTCTGAGGTACTGAGGGAGCACTTTCTGAGGTATTGAGGAAGCACTTTCTGAGGTATTGAGGAAGCACTTTCTGAGGTATTGAGGGAGCACTGTCTGAGGTATTGGGGAAGCACTTTCTGAGGTATTGAGGAAGCACTTTCTGAGGTACTGAGGGAGCTCTTTCTGACGTATTGAGGGAGCACTATCTGAGGTACTGAGGGAGCAAGTTCTG